>NC_041374.1:9115625-9375625 GCF_900634415.1 Cottoperca gobio
GCCCAAAGATTAAAAAGTACGTTATTTAAAGAATGTGCCACAAATCAATTAGTGGCTTTTTTTGCTGCGGAAAAAAAGAAAAGAAAGAAAGAATAATTAGAACAAAACAATAAGACTCCAGCAGCGAGCTGCACTGCCTGAACCTCTAACTAACGCATTATTTTAATGATAGGTTAAGTGCGTAAGGGGGAGCTGTTATAGAAAAATGTCAGGGTAAGAAGTAGGTTCACCCCCCCGTCCCTCTACGAGACAGATGGACAGGGAGGAGCGTGAAGGTCCGGAGACATCACATCCATCCAAAGTCATGTCCAGCCGCATGCTCTCAGATCTCCTTTCATCCACCATCACCCTCCACCCTCCCCCTGTTTAAACCAACCCACTCAGTGCAACCGTCGTGCCTCTCCATTTCACCCACATCCTTCACTGAGTCACCAATAAATCATATACCTTACTGGACAAGGTGTGCTCTTATAGCTGAGGAGATGAGGGAGAAAACAGAATGTTTGGCCTCCAGAATTCTGTAGTTGTTTTGTGCAGAACCTCTTAAATTTGGACTCAAGCTTTTCATGCCTGTCGACTGCAATCGATCGTCTTTTAAAGATCCCCTCCGATGAAAATCACCTTTTGAAGTTTGTTTACATGTCAATCTGGTGTTTTTTATACGCTACAAGACACATCATCAGCATAATGAGCAGTCAACGCTACGGCTGAGCATTTACGCATTTATGTATTTTGCAAGTTAAGTTTAGCGACGTGAAACTATCGCTGAAGTTTACGAGTAAGATGAAATGCATAATCACAAGAGCAGGTCCCATTTCCCACGTTGGGAAAGTCGTAATGTTGAAACAACATGGACGCTACAAAGAAGATGTGTTGATACGTGTTTCCAGTATTTGGGTTATTTTTCCAATTATTGCAGCACACAAGTGAAAAGTAATTTGTTTATTTGCTCCGTGATTCGGATCCTCTCTAAAGTTTAACGGTTGTTCCTCGGCTCACGCTTCAACTAAGTTTCACGAAAATCGGGCGAGTTGTTTTTCTATAATCTTGCTGACAGACAAACAGACTAAGTGAGCTGAAAACATAACTTCCTTGGCAGAGGTAATTATTCAAGCTATTGTCAAATACAAACTTTTACTGTCAAAAACTTCTCTGCTGTAGAGTGTAGTTACAGATACTGTCATTCTGAAACACAGCAAAAGTAAAGCCAAATCCAACCAGCACAGTTATTGATTGATATAAGATAAATAATAGAACTCAAATATTACACTCTTCACAAATGTTATTTTCTTAGCTCAAAATGTGCACCTGTTTATCTCTGTGCTTTTGTCTCTGTGCGACACACACACACACACACACACACACACACACACACACACACACACACACACACACACACACACACACACACACACACACACACTCACACACTCTGAACTTTGTTTGAGAGCTTCAGAAGAAAGCAGTTGTGTAAAATATTGATCACACCACCATCGTTCCTGACTGGTCAAACCCTCCTCGTCTCCTCCTCGTCTCCCACAGGGAACTTCTTCCTCTCCGCAGGGTCAGCAACACAGCAGCGCCCGTGGAAGAGATTCAAAGTCTGGCTCAGGGACACTTCAGCAGCGCAGGGGCTTTACTGGAGAATGAACCGGATCCTCCACCCGAGGACATTTCTCCTTTCAAATTGTGGAGTGTTGATTAGCTGTAGCTGCCGTGCTGGACAGATAGATGCTGCTCATGCTTGTGTTTGTTAGTAAGATTGAAAGAAAATGCCAATCTTTTGCGCAGTGTATAATTGTTGTAATAACGCTACTCGTGACCCAGAGAAACGGTTCTTTAGATTTCCTAAAATCATCAAAAACAACGATCCACAAAAGAGGGATGAATTACTGTCTACCGAACGCCGTAAGCTGGTTTAGCAACATAACTCGTGAGGATTTAACAGAAGAAAAAGCACAATTCACCTGTGTGTGTGTGGCGACCACTTTATATCTGGTAAGAGCTCATGCTAAAGCTATGTTTTCAATGTTTACATTAAACATTTGTGCTTATGATATACCCGAACACTGTAAGACCTTACTTATCGCTGACTGGTAAATAAGGCACTTTCTTTACATGTGATGGCAGCCATTTGGTCTTTTCTTCTGTGCATGTTTTTGTTTTGCTTATTCTTGAGACTACTTCACTTACGAAAAGCAAAACACCAATGTGAGAACATGCTTCGCTTACTCCAGCCATACAATCACAGTGTGTGAGGATAACAACGCCGCTCTTCTCACTCACAAACCACGGCTTGAGCGGTGCATCTCGAGCTCTTTGAGAGTGATTTACACGGGCATGGACGAGCACCCTGTCATCTTTCACTGGTTTGGTAAGAAGACTACCAACCCAGCCAGAAACAAAGAAATTATAAGCATCTAAGCTCTTGTATGCCTTCATTTGTGCGTTGGTTGCCCACAACGTTTGTAGCACAAGGTAGTTCACAATATCCGGATATTCAATCGGCGGTAATGAATCTAAATCCTCAATATAATCCGACGGCTTTAGCGTGTACGGGTCAAGGCCGCAAATTTGGACTTTTTCCTCTGAATCTTGCCTTTACAGAGGACTCCAGAGAGTCAGAATACTTTGAAGAAGTCGGAGTTGTATTGTTGTAGTTGTTCGCTTTAGACACCATTTTTGATTTGTATATCATTCAAAATGGCGTCGCACGCATACGTCACACAGTTTTGTCACGTGTGTGCACACGAAGAATCCCCCCAATCAGAAAAGTTTAGACAGTAAAGAAGTGAAAGGTCCTAAAGAGTTTGTGTGACATTATCTTCTGAAATGAGGTGTGTGTTAAGAGGAGGATGGATCAGCACGATCTGGATGTTCAGTTCTCTGAAGAAGGGCGTCGTCACATCTGATTGGCGGAGAGGAGAAAAGCACCGAGCTTCTCTCACTTCTTCATCAGGATAAATTCATGTCAATGTCCTTGTGTTTAATTTAGGTTTATTTATTTTTTCTTACACTAATAAATGTACATAATATATATTTACAAGATATGCAATTTTAATTGAAAAAACAAACAATAAACAGGTAAAAAAAATGTAAGACTAAACATTTTACATTTTCAAGAAAACGTTCCTTTTTCTTCTTAAAAATCGTGACATGATTTTGATATTATTGTCGCCTGTTATTGTGACTGATAAAGATCGTAACTGCACGTCTGTGTTGCTGCTTGCTTTTGTATCCAGGATGTTAAAACTCAATATCTCATAATCCCCCAGATCGCAGATGGAACCGATTCCAAGGCCGTGATGTAGAAACACAAACATTTGAAACATATCGAAACAAAATCTTAATGACCAGGACATTTTGCTGCAGCCAGAATTCTAGTTTGCAGCAGCCAGAGTATGAATTCACAATCTCAATTGATTTTTCCAAATCCATGTTAAACTGCAGCTTCAGGAGCATCCTGAGCAACCGGCTGTGTCTTTGTAAAAGTATGAGTTTCCCGACAGGAGTGAAATGCACAGAGCTGCGCTCTTATTTGTTCAGGTGTGGCGATAGACACCCAGAGAGAGGAGAGCAGAAGAGAGAAATAATAAGCCTTATTCATCCAACTGACACTGGGCTCCCTGGGGACAGGAAATAGCAACCTAATTATAGGAGAAGATGTAGCATGTCATGCTGTTATTATATGTAAGCTTATTGAATCATGATTCAGCCATGGCTCATTTATATTTGGCTGTAGAAAGGACAGAGCTCCTCCAAGCAAGTACAAACATATGTTTTGACATGTTTATAAAGGACATTAACTGCTCCTTAAATATACACGCTTTCCACCTGAGTTTCTTTGAGCTGCAGATTTATATTTAATCAGGTATTTGAGTTGTTTCCAAAGAGCCGTGACGTACAGTAAGCACGCAGCTGAAAACACCTCAAACAGGAGCAGACACTTTCTCCTTCCCTCTTCCTTCCTGTTACTCATCTTCGTCACTAACAAACCTGCTAATCCTTTGACCCGGGCAGAGCTACGTCAGTCGCTGTGCCGCAGGAATCCAAGGTATTCTCCACGGTACCAGCTGGTGCACCACTTGTGCCTGTTTGATCCTTTGGCAGACTCCCCATTCTGTTTAAAGTGTATTTTAGGATATTACAAAGAATGTGATGTTGCCCACAGTAATGTCGGGTAGATGTGTCAGCTTGCTTCTGCTAGTTGTCACTTCTCATTAGTTTCTGCTCAAATGTTTGCAGAGTCAAACACATGCTTTGAGGTCAAGGAAAGGGTTTGTCTGGTCACGCTGTGTTGTTTGTTTGTGTGTGTCATGTTCCTGGTTACAGCCTGGTGGGTGGCCAACATTAAGAAGCCACAAGCTGAGCTAGTTCTTCCCATAAATATGCAAGAATGTTCTCTCGCTTGACTTGACGTTGTGTTTTATAATACAACTCTTGAGCCAAGCTAGCAGCGGCTAACAACTATAAGATGGATTGTTATTAAATAATCAGGACAATGAAGCCGGATGACCTTTCTTCTCACGCCCCCACGAGGTTGACAAGTGTGGAGGTGAGTTGGTTAAATTCGTATAAATTTCAATGAACAGACAGTCATGATCCCTGAAAGCGTTGTGTCTGAACAGTGCTGAAGCTTTCTCTCAGAGCACAAGGGACAGTATTCAGTGTTAACCTGTAGACGGAGTCCTGTGCTTAAGCTTCTCACTCGGCTCGGCCTGAATACAACCTGACATAACAACTCGCACGCCTGTAGATTCTTAGTTTGTTAATACTCATGAGTTTAGTTAAATAAAGCATAAACTAATTTCCAGACTGAACGCTTCCATGCAGAATTACATTTATGGCGTTGATGTGAACTTTTCAATATGTGATATGTGTTTCTCACGTGATGCAAAGTAAATCCTCACAGACAGAACCGTCGATAGAAAAGTACATTCCTGACAACAGCAGTGTCTGTAGTTCAGATGAAGGTGTGTGAGGTGAAACCTGCTGTTTACCTGTGAGGGGAACTAATGCTGCAGTAATGCATGAAGTGCAGATGAGTTGCAACGTTCCATTCAGTACAAAAGGGTGGATCTGGATACATTTTCTATTTGCTAATTTTACAGTGTTGAGCAACACATGACTTGCCTCTTCTTGTATTCTGTTTGGAGGGATTCTGCAATGAAGATTGATAAGGAGGTGTGTCACTGTCTCTGTCTCGTTCCTCTTACTCTCCCTCTTCCTCTCCCTCCATGCCTACATTTCTGTGTCTCTCTCAGACATGTGGCTTTGGGATTCTTCCTGCTCCTGCTGTGGCATTGTGGCACCTCATTCACATTACCTGGTGTCACAGTCTTGACTTCTCTTCCCTTTGTTAATCGGCAGTAAACAACATGGCTGTCTGGGGACTCTGCATGGCGTAGGGACATATTTTTACCCGGCAAAAAAAACGAAGGAACAACAACACATGATTAAAGATGATGCCTCTCACACTGTGCACAATGATAAAAGGTGCTCAGATAGCCCAGTGACAGGTCAAAGCAATGCACACAGCTAATTGATGCTGCCTCAGAATCTCAGCGCAGTATCAGAAACATTTGGCAGCTTCACACCGTTAGCGTACCCTGAAATCCTCCTGGGTGTAACATAGAATTAATTTCTGTTATAATACTTTTAGTCAAGCAATCACTTCCATTTAGTACCTGCCATGAAACAAGGACAAAGAGGCCAGGCATTGTCATGTCTAGTTTGTTCAAGACAATGCAGAAGCTGTTACCTCATTTGCAAAACATGCCTTCTAACTTCATTAGATTTTGACATTTGTTCTTTTGATTCTGATTCAAATCGAGAGCAAAATCATTTCTAAACGCACATAAAAAAGTGCAGACACAGATTAACAAGGGAAAACGTATTTCTTCAGACTCTAATGATCTCTAATGATTCAAGAAACAGGTGCATTCACTTCTAACTGCTGCGGTAACACTGCTAATGGAGAATAGATGTGCAGCTGCCTCGTGTAACAACCAGTTAAAGAATAAAAGACATGCACAACACTGCTGAATATACCTTCAATCTGGTGCTTAATGCATATGAATATGTTTCCATGAGCTAATGAAAAGCTGCTCAGACCAACACTCACATACAGTATATCTCAAAAGTGAGTACACCCTTTAGATTTTTGCAAATATTCTGTTATATCCTTTCAGTAGGATAACATTATCCTACTGAAACTTTGATATAACTTAAAGTAGTCAGTGTGCTGCTTGAATAAAAGTATAGATTTATTGTCCTTTGAAAATTACTCAGTACACAGCTGTTAATGTCTAAACAGCTGGCAACAAAAGTGAGTACACCCCATAGTGAACATGTCCTAATTGTGCCCAATGATGTTGTTTTCCCGCCCTGGTGTCATGTGACTCGTTAGTGTTACAAGGATTCAGGTGTAAATGATAAGCAGGGCTGTTAAATTTGGTGTTTTGGGCACAATTCTCTCTGAATGCTGGACAACATGGCACCTCATGGCAAGGAACTCTCTGAGCGGCTGAAAAAAAGGATTATTGCGCTTCACAAAGATGGCCTTGGCTATAAGAAGATTGCCAACACCATGAAAATGAGTTGCAGCACAGTGGCTAAGATCATACAGCGGTTTTCCAGGACAGGTTCCACTCGGAACAGGCCTCGCCAGGGTCGACCAAAGAAGTTGAGTCCACGTGCTCAGCGTCATATCCAGAGGTTGGTTTCCAAAAATAGACGTGCGAGTGCTTCCAGCATTGCTGCAGAGGTTGCAGAAGTGGGATGTCAGCCTGTCAGTGCCCAGACCATACGCCGCACACTGCATCAAATCGGTTTGTATGGCCGTCGCCCCAGACAGAAGCCCCTTCTGAAACCGATACATAAGAAAGCCCGCAAACAGTTTGCTGAAGACAATGAATCCAAGAACATGAGTTACTGGAACCATGTCCTGTGGTCTGATGAGACCAAAATAAACCTGTTTGGGTCAGATGGTGTCCGGCGTGTGTGGCGGCACCCTGGTGAGGAGTACCAAGACAAATGTGTTTTGCCTACAGTCAAGCATGGTGGTGGCAGCATCATGGTCTGGGGCTGCATGAGTGCTGCCGGCACTGGGGAGCTGCATTTCATTGAGGGACACATGAATTCCAATATATACTGTGACATCCTGCAGCAGAGCATGATCCCCTCTCTTCGGAAACTGGGCCGTAGGGCAGTTTTCCAACATGATAATGACCCTAAACACACCTCCAAGATGACAACGGCCTTGCTGAAGAAGCTGAAGGTTAAGGTGATGGACTGGCCAAGTATGTCTCCAGACCTAAACCCAATTGAGCACATGTGGGGCATCCTCAAGAGGAAGGTGGAGGAGTGCAAGGTGTCCAACATCCGTGCGCTCCGTGATGTCGTCGTGGAGGAGTGGAAGAAGATTCCAGAAGCAACCTGTGCAGCTCTGGTGAATTCCATGCCCAGGAGGGTTAAAGCAGTGCTAGATAACAATGGTGGTCACACAAAATATTGACACTTTGGGCACAATTTAGACATGTTCACTATGGGGTGTACTCACTTTTGTTGCCAGCTGTTTAGACATTAACAGCTGTGTACTGAGTAATTTTCAAAGGACAATAAATCTATACTGTTATTCAAGCAGCACACTGACTACTTTAAGTTATATCAAAGTTTCAGTAGGATAATGTTATCCCCTGAAAGGATATAACAGAATATTTGCAAAAATCTAAAGGGTGTACTCACTTTTGAGATATACTGTATATCACAAACTATAAACACAATATAAATATTTCCTCCTGCAAAGCAAACCCTACAGCGCATCTTTCACACCCAGCCGACTTACCAGTGTCATGTTTGTCTGTGCAGGAGTGTGTGCATGTGTGTTGTGAGAGCCCTTTCAGCTGATTAAATATGTGAATATTTCAAAATGACAATTCTCAGCACAGCTGCAGATAGTCGACAGGTCTGTTCCTGAGGGAGCCACCAAGCTGTTCCTCCTGCATTCAGCACCACGCGCCGTGCTGCATGAGGGGGCTCCAGCGCCATTGGAGGGGACTCCATGTCATTTGTAGAATCTGATTTTCCCCAATAAATACAGAGCACTCAGCACGTTCCATGCACACAAAAAATAAATCTGATCCCAGTGGGCTGTGGAGTGTTTGGCTTTCAATTAGCTTTTCCCTCCTTCCTCTGGCTTTGCCATTTTCCTCTGTTTGATTGTGGCGGTCGTGGCGAAGCTTCCTTGGCTAGCTCTGCTGTGATCATGTGTGGAGGAAGGCTAGACTGTTAGTCGACATGCAGACGTAGAGGTCTCATCTGATCTGTTTGAGTGGTTGTAAGAGATAGTTGCACTATATTAACACGAAAGGTCAGGCACGTCCTTTTTGTTCTTATTGTACACTTGCAGCATTTATTAAGCAATGTAAAGATGAGTACGCACCTTTGAGCTTACATGACATCATTTTTTTTCCCATTTATGTGATCTTGCCTTTTTGCCATTTATTAGTTTGAGCCCTTGGCAGACACGAGGCACCGTGCCAAGCCTACCTTTGCTGTCTCTTATTATTACTAAGAGAAAAGATGGTGAGCTCGCCCGGAGCAATTCATTTGTTTCTCCAAAGGAAGGAAACAGACAGATGTCATTTACATTACAACAAATATGGCCTGGATGTTTTCCTGGTTGAGGATGGCATGCACCATCCAAACCAAGTGTACGATGCACACAAACAAACACGTGGCTGCTGGATGAATGTACGCAATGAAACATTTATCAAAGAATCTGACATATTTATCAGAGGGTGTATTTATCATTTACTTCTTCGTTGCACTGGATTCTATACACCTTCTTCATTGTGGAATAAAGAAAAAGTCACACACACATTTTAACATTTATCCATCTGCAAACAAAACTAATTTTGGATCTTCTCGAGTGTGAGGTAGAAGAGATGTTCCACTCATGTCCGTGCAACATGAAGCTGAAGCTGACAGTCTGGAAACAGAACCTATAAAGCTCACTGATGGACTGTAAATCCAGAAAGGATTAAATAAATGAGATACTGTTTGGATTACTGAACGTTAGCAGATGTTTTTGTGGGATTTTCATAAATCTTTGGACAGAGATGTTTCCCCACGCTTCCAGTCTTTATGCTAAGCTAAGCTAATTGTCCACTGGCTGTGGATGGATATTTAACAGAGTGTGTAGTGAGCAGTGGTTGAAAGTAACTAAGCACATTTGCTCAAGTACTGTACTTAAGTACAATATTAAGGTACTTGTACTTGAGTATTTCCATATTATGCTACCTTATACTTCTACTATATGACATTTCAGAGGGAAATATTCTACTTTTTACTCTGACACTTGATATGAAGCAGAACTATAGTACTAATATACTCAGTAGTATACATTACAATGCTCTTACATAACAACACAATTATATAATATTATGTAATAATAAAACACTTTTAAAGGAGCCATTCTGCAGATTGAGAACTTTTCATTTATAAACTTTGAGTACATTTAGCTGACAATACTTTGATATAAAATAATGGAGTATTTTTAGACGGTGGTATTTCTACTTTTACTCGTTGCCCGCTCACTGAGGCTCATTTGCACACGGAGCACTGATATTTCATGGAGTGAGTCGGCCCCCTACCTTTGAGGTGCACTGTAGCTTCAGAGTGCTCAGCTCTCCCGCTGAGCCCATCTGCAAGCTGACCCCCCCCAACTCACTGGCCCCACCACTTGCATCAGGCGTGCCGCTGAATCGCCCCACTCACTCTCTCCTTGAGTGTATCTCCGAGCTCTGCCAACCCCCAGCATCACACTTCAAACACACACACAGGCTGCTGTACCAACACACACACACACACACACACACACACACACACACACACACACACACACACACACACACACACACACACACACACACACACACAGGCTGCTGTACCAACACACACACACACAGACACACATGCTCTTGTCCGACACACACCCACACAGAGGAGACACGAGAGAGGAAGGAGGTCAGTGGGTCTCTTCAAACACAAGGAACCTCTTGAGGAGCACTGACTGGTTTACACTGCACTCAATTACCTGTATTTGATTATTGGCTTCTCTGACAATAAGCTTGTGGAAGCTGTTGCTGCACCCTCAGACTCACACCTCCACCTTCCTCTTCTTCTTTCTTTACCACCATCCATATTATCCGCCTATCAGTCTGGGTTTGTCTCAACTTTTTAATCTTCTAGCGTGTCATTATTACCCAGCAACAGCCCCCCCCCTCTCTAGCTTTACTTCTTTTCATCTGCTTCTGTCTATTCCTCTCCTCCCTTGCCACCTCTAATATCTGGCACATAATCTGGTGCACACTCAAGAAGCTAGTGTAGGAATATGAAAAGAAAATACATCATATATAAGGCGTAAGCGGCCTTTGAAATATTACTGGCACTGCAGTTCTTTGCCACATACTGTAATTCTTAATATAACACAGTATTGTATAGAATGAGTAATCCTACACATCCTAATGGTCCAATGCTCTGAAAAACCTTTTAAGGTTTTAATCACGAGCTGCATAACATTTCATAATGAGCAGACAGCGCTTCTCAAGAGTATACCAGGATTTCTAAGTGATTTGTAGTTTTCAGCCCAAGAATAGATTGTGAAAGAGGATAATACACTTTTTATATTTATGAAAGTCCTTAATGCTCCACTAGCTGTCAGTGCCTAATATACAGTAATTCCTGGCCCTATTTTGTGTCTTAAATACATCTGCACAACCATGATTGCACTGAAGGACAGCGGCAAGTAACTGCAGGCAAAAACACCTTTTTCTTGCTCTGGTCAATTTTCTGATATTTGTGCAATTTTGCTTCTGTAACATGTGTTCTTTCAGACGAGGGGAAAGAACACATGCAACATATTGTATCTATTTGTGTCTGCAGATTAGAAAACTGTAGATAACATTTCTGAAAACTTGTAATACAAAACATTATATTCTTAATGTCAGTAATGAACCGGAGAAGTTTCTACTCCATTCACCTGCAGTGACTTTGAAATGCATCCCGATGGAACATTGTTTGAACTTCTACATGCAATGCATTGAAAACAACATTATGTTTCCATTTTGCAGACATGCAGACAATGAACCCATATGCTCATTCACAAGAATCCTGCACATTTCATCTCCTTAATAAGATATTCTATGAGAAGTAAGGGGTGGGCAAAGTGTTGCACATCTTGTTGCTCATGAATTATAATCAGTTTGACAGCCGCACACTAACACAGAAGATGCTGCAGATCTGCAGGAATATGTTCATACCAAATGAAACATTAGATGCTTTATTAAAATCATGCAAAATGGAGGTGAAATAAGAGAAACGGGTATAATTCCACACATTCAATGTTTCTTTATCTGCAATAGGATGAAGTATATATAATTGAGTTATTTCTGCTCGTTCCACCCACAGCCATGTATCCATCCTGAAGTCCTTGCACATTTAGTTTGGCTTCACTGTATCGTGGAGCAGAGTTCACCTAATTAAATCAAACCCAGCTGCGCTCCCCTCTGACAGGGGTGTGGCACCATCACAGACGCAATATCCTCCTCACTATATTGTGTGCTGGAAAAAAGAAATCACACATCACATGCCTGACAGACCCGGCACCCCAATCCTTCCACCTCTACCCCCGTTTTCTTTTTTTTTTCTTGTCTTCTCCGCCCTCTGTTTGTCTCTGTCTGTCATTCTGTTGCTTCCCTTTCTCCCCTCCGATCCCCTTCTTCCTTCCCTTTCCTCCCTCTCTTCTTGTCACCTGCCTTCACCGCCTACACAGCAGTCGGCTGAGCAGAGCAGCGCCGAGATAACAGCGAGGCCCGGACAGTCAGACACCTCATTTATCAGCTCATACTCTAGTTATTCGCTGCAACAGGCTTCTGACAACGGGCTACTTGATCATCTTCCACAAATTAGGAAACAAAATCTGATGGAAAGTCGTCAGAGCTGCAAGAAAGTTTCTGCTTTTAAATAAACATAGAGATATATTTTCACCTACATTTCAAGTCCTCTACGTGTATCAGTGTTCAAAGTGATTTCCATACCACAGTGAAGAAATGTTAACGCTCTTCACTTTTGATATTCTGATTTGAAAGCTAGAGGAAAACATAAGTGGGAAACAAAGGATGTTGGAAAATCAAATAATGTGGTTTCTGTTCCCCTCCTCCCAATATTCTCTTGATATTCAAATAAAGCAGTTATTAGAGAGATTTCACCAGCGAGTGCTTCTATCAGTATGCTAATCTCTTTACTTCAGAGCACCCATTGTGTCATTACTGTAGCCTCCTATGTGAAGAGTGTTACCTGTGTGAAGAAGTGTCAGTTGTTTCTGATGCTCTTCATTTAACAGAATTATCAAGTTGGGCGTCTGTGCAATTATATTATGATACGTGTCGTGATAATGTATGCTGCGCAAATCAAGCTTGTTGCTAAACTAGAACTAAATGTTCCGGTGCAGGAAGGTTTCCAAAGGGATGATATTTTATGAAGTAAAACATTTAAGTGGAAGAGTAATGCTTCAGTTCATCTACAACAGCATTATTATCTTACTGAAAGTTATTTTGTCATTTCTGCGGCTCAAGATGTTACATACGGAATCCTAGTGCATTACTTTTCATAGATATAAGTACGAACAGTGTATGAGAACAGCAAGCTTTAGCTTTCTTTGACTTCCAGATGACAAACAGACCATCTGACATAAATTATATAAGTTTATCACAGATATATATTCAGTACGAGTGTAAAACCTGATTATTATCTTTGTGCATGACTTGATTCTATTAGTAGAAGTAGTTTTGTCGTGTAAAGGAGCCCTGTGGAGTTTTCTTGTAAACAAATAAAAGTTATGTTTTTATTCGTGTGTTTGCGGACGGACATACAGACATACAGACAGACAGACAGACAGACAGACAGACAGACAGACAGACAACGTGTCATTTATGCGATTTAAACACATGTAATGTCCTGCAGACTTGATTTAAATGTCTTCCGTGTTGTTGAAGTGAAGATGAACACCAGCCGGACACACTGAGTTTTCTTTGTGAGGTGACTGACGGGTTAAAGTATGAAGCAGAGATTCAGATGGTGCAGCGCCGCCTCTACACCCTCAGTCCTCTGAGTCTCAGTCCCACCCTCTGCTACGCCGACTTGTCCATCCATCCATCTGATTGACAGGTTATGAGCCAATCCCTGCATAAATGACTCCGACACACTAGGAATCTAGAGCAGCTGGGTTCAATGAATCTCACTTAAACTATTCTCCATCGCAACCGCGCCGAGACAGCAGAGAGGGCCGTTCCACAGTAATGTTATCAAATCTTTTCTGGAGGGATGGGGTGATCAGTCTCCTGCAGAGTGAAGGGGAGGTGGAGGGGCAGAGGGAGGAAAACCAAAGGTAATTGTGCTTTTTTTTTTTAGTGTTTGGATCGTGAAAGCAATCATGGACAAGTCATGAAGAGAGGGTCGGGCGAACAGTAGGTACAGTGTCAGGTGTCAGCGAGGTGCGAGCAGAAACTCATAACAGCAGCGATGATTCTGTTAATAGCAGTGATAAAACTGAACAGACATAGCAATCTGTGTTTGGGCCGCGCGGTGTGGCGCTGAAGCCCCTCAGGCTGGAGTCATAACAAACACTTGTGAAGAATCACTCCGGTTGTGTCGACGTTGCTTCCAATGCGGACGGTTCGCTCCTTTTGTTCTGGTGTCATGGGGGGAGTAAATTTACCCACAAACCCTCAGTGGTGAACAAGTGAACTTTCATTATTGCCGATTCTGTCGACCTACAAATAACTTCACACAAGAGACAGAATGATTGATACTCTTCATCATCTCCGCCTCCCTCCCCAACCCCCCTAATTCAATTCCAAATAACTGTGAAGCTGTGTCACCCATACCAAGGAACTCACCAATGGAGCCACTATTGATCCACAAACACAGAACCTTATGTATTTTTCTTTCAGGCCGGATGAAAGAGAGAAAGAACAACAACAGCCGTTCTTGCAATCTTTTCAAAAAGCTAAAAAACACTGATGGATTGGAGGTTCAGAGTTACACCTGCGTATGGGACACGTGTGTTTTCAAAGAGGGAACTTCATCCCAGATAAATGTTCTTAATTTCATCCTCTGATTATAATGAATCTGACCCTCCCTTTACAGCAGCTCCCCAGCCTTCATTTCACTGTCCTTTTCCGGAGGTAACGACCAGTCAGCATCCTGCTCTCTTGAATAGTCATCATTTCTGTAGCCACAGCGGTATAATCGCCCCGATCAGGAAGCCCCCGGACTCTGAACGAAGCACTTTTATGCAGAAAAGCCCGACAGCTACAGTCTCATCTTTCTGTGTTGAGGAGAGAAGGGGGGGCTGCACAACAGCATTGATGGTTCCTCACAAGCCCCTCTAGTCTGTGTACATTTTAGTACGGCTTCAAATTTATCACATCAAAGACACAGCAAATTGCTACATAATTCAGTTTAGAAAAATTCTGCCAAGGCTGCATAAAATATTGTGAAGGAGGGAGAAAAAAAACACACACTGTCTTAATTTTGCCCGAAAATGAAGTAATTTATTGCACAAGAGAACAAAAGTTTTTAAGCTAACACGTTCATGCACTGGTCAATTTTGAAATTTCGGGTCTTCTTTCAGAAAAGTGCAAAGAAAACATCCAAAATCCACATTGTGTTTGTCTATCTATAGCACATTTCACCAACAGTTACATTACATAATGCCTCATTTGCATATCTAAACATCACATTTGAGAAAACTTGCAATACAACAAATAATTGTGTTAATGTGAGAAATGACGTGGGGTTTTATCCTATTCGCCTGCAGTGTCTCACATTAATGCAAATTCTGGTTCAGGTTTTGCTTCCCTTTATATGCGATGACCGCCGGATTTTATGTGCTGCTCAGCGGAGACGACAGTTCCCACGATGCTTTGCTCAAACAGCTTAGCTCAGCAACCAGGAAGAAGCCGAGCCGAGCCTCCGAAGACACACGCAGGAATACAACATCTGGCTTAGCCTCCTTCCTTATCTGTCCCATCGTATTCATCCACACACACATTCACCCGGCAATTTACACTTTGTCTTTGAGTTCCATCTCCCCGGACATTACGGTACAAACTTAGTTTATGATGGAGCCGTATGTGATTTAATATTACCGGATGACATAATGCATTTAACAATGCACCTGGGTAAATATTATCAGTGAGGAATGGCTCATAAAGTGTCATCAGTCTGCGGTAGGGACGCACAAGTGTGAGATTAGGTGACGTCAGAGATGAGTAACTGACCTGATTAGACCACTTTGATAAACACTGAGAGGATTGTCTCTCACAGTCACCTCCTCTCTCCACCTTCCCTCCATCGCCTCGCTCGTTAGCTGCCTGAATGGCACCGCATGAGAACATTTGCTTATATCTGAAATCATCCACACCTTCACACAGATTGAATTAGTGCCAGAAGAAGGAAACAACCTGATCGAAACAACAGATGTGCAGCATTTTCATGCAGTCCTTCTGAAATCATCTTATTTCTAACCTCTGTGTTTGTACATCCCACCATCTCTTAACATACTGTGGGATGAGGGTGAATGTAAATGAAAAATACATTATTCATATTCCCACAAAGCCATCTAAGAGTGTGGTTGCTCTGCCGGGGTGCCTCACCCGTGCACAGAAAGACAAAGCACGCTTACACAATTTATTATCAGTCTTATTGATTTTCTCTTCCTTGTGTTGGGTGGGGATGTCTGCAACTATATTGTACCCAGAATCTATTTTTTCCGCTTCCAAAATAAGTTATCTGCAGTGAGTGAAAAGCTCGACTTAGGCAGCCAATGTTTTTCCACTTTTTCTTTTAAAAGGATGCACTTGAATAACAATGAGGACGAAATGACGACAGCGAGGAGTCAGATTTAAAAATGTGGTGGATGTGAAAGAAAAGAACATCTTCCATACTAATGTGATTTATGACTCAGCCGTAGAATTACATGTAATGATTCAGCATGTATACAACAGAAATATTGCAGTGAAACCGAGAACCGACAGCAACGCAGATCAATTATTCCACCGCTCCACGTTGTGCATTCTGGCATTATACCTGCGGCTACGGTACCTACCCTCTCTACATCACAGCAACACCCCCCCCCCCCACCGCAACATGCAACTAAAAATATGCATTCCAGTCAAATACTTACTCTTATTGTCTTAAAAAACGAAAAAAGAAAACCAATTCTGTGCATTTTCAAAGACGTTTCAGAGGAGAGTTTTTCAACCTCACTGTCATATTTCAATGTCGCTGTACGATTCAGGGGAAAAGCCCACCAGGAACACATGTAAATAATTAAGTAGATACTTGGTCACAAGGTGTTGTATCTACAAAATGAGCAATTACTTTCTTCCTCCTGGGACGGGCGTCGGGTCAAAGGGGAAGACGAGCTCTGCAGGGCAAACTAGCATCAAATTCCTCCATTACTGATTCATCCTGCAGCCGGGGCTCATATGAGACGGGGGACCTTCATATGGACAGTGTGATGCTATTACACAGACCAAGTCCATATAGTGCTGATATTCTTCATGATTTATCCAAGAACTGTTCTCTGGTTATGAATCTAAAACATCGTTGACCCTTGATGTCAAGTAATCTTCATTTTGTCTTTTTTTAAAAGGGGAACTGTAGACGGTATATGACAAGAGGACGTAGTCACCGTGACGTCACCCGTTGGTTCCTGGATGGTTTGGAAGCGTTTTGGTTGTCGCCATCGTGTTTTTTTGCAGCCAGAAGTGACTCGAGAGGGTGGAGCTAAAGTACAAGACAAAATGTCACAATTAACTTCATGAAGTGAAGTTCTAAGACAAAAACAAGCCAAACTCTGTTTTAGCGACCTGTCAATCACAAGGTAGCCCCGCCCTAAAGCATACGCTGCTTTAACGTCGATTTTACTGTAAATGGGAGCATCGTTTACTAAAGGAACATCACGCTGTGTTATAGAAGTCTTGAAACTAGAGACATTTTCTCATAGACTTCTATACAATCTGACTTCTTAAGGCTCTTCCACGTTCACTTCTCCGACTCGGAGGATGTCGCTTGGATCGTCCTCCTCTCTTGTTTTCTGTTCCCCCTCCTCTTTTCTTTTGACTCTCACCACAGGTGATTACAGGTCGGAGCTGGGAAAGGTCACCTGTTTATCTCTGGTGATCGGAGTTGATGGAGAGGAATGACATTTACATGTGGACAGGTCGAAGGGATGAAGGTGAGCTTGATATTACAACCAGAAAGAAACACGCTCATTAACAATGAAAAAGTGCCAGCTCAGATCCCACTGTCACCAAGACGAGCCCAGAAAGCAAAGATAACGTCTTTGTTTGTGGGTTAGAGGTGGAAATGCGAACACAGCCATGACGTTACATAAATATAAATCGGGAGAAAAGTAATCCAGACATATGGTGGCATTTAATCCATCTTGTTAAAGCAAACCTTGTAAAATCTGGCATCTGTTTCTTTAATAGGCTTAAGGAGGAAAGACCTTGTCCCAACCATATCCTCCCACCTCCCTCCCCCAACCTCAGGTGTTTGGTGCATGTCAATGTGTCTGCAGCAACAACGATCTGCTTCCTTAATCAGAAGCAAATCTTGTTTTCAATAATTAGCTGACAGACAAAAAGGAGAGAAACCTAATTTTCCTACGAGACTCGACGCCGCTGCACAATCAATATGAAAGTCTAATGGCACGACCAGGAAGACGTTAATGTAAAATGAAGAACATGTCAGATCTATCGCATGTTGCGGCTCCCCTCTCTCTTTCAATCCATAACGGCTGTCAGGATTCTGGCTAATAAACGTGCTCTGCAGAGATGTGCTGTAAACAATTCAACGTTTTATAAATCATCTTTTTTGTAAATATTTTCTCAATCTTACATCTCAGATCATGCAAATGCAAACCAAAGAAATAACTATTTCTGCTTGTTCTCTCACTGTTGTGTTTCCATTCAACTCTTCTGCGTGTGATGCCGATGCTGTGTGAAGATAACCCAAGACGACAGAAACCCCTCGAATTCATCGCGTGTGAGACACATCCTAGACGCTTCTGCATCTTTGGGAATATCGGCTTCTGATTAATGCAGTCATTTCACAGCTGACGGCCGGCAGTCGACATCCAGAAAAAGCAATTGTGATAAAGAACTAATTAAAGGTGATAAAATGTGAATATGATTTTGGGGATCTATCAGTAATTGGGCACATGAAAGATTCTGGCAGGGGGCAGAAGCCGCTGCTGCTCGGCCTTATTAGGCTCTAATGTGAAAGTTAATGTATTTTAAGCTGGTGCCCAGACGCCTGGAGGAGAGCCGTGGCACGGCCTCCTGTGCCCCACACAGGGTGGGAGACCCACAGCGCTGTTTGTGGGAACATCACTTCCTCTCCTCAGTTTTAAATCCCAGTAACAGACAGACAAAGACCAAGGTCACAGGAAGTGAGTATTCTGCAACAACGAGCTGGGAATCCAGGATGTTATGGGAAATAATTTACTTTCTCGGTCGAGTTGGCCGAGCTTAGCACAAAGGCTGGAAGCAGAGGAAGCAGGTAGCTCGTCTAAGATCTGACTGCCTCCCAGCATCTCCAACTCTTCCTAATTAACACCGTGGATAGTTTTATCAATAACACATTGTGGTTTTCATTGAGGTCACATGTTCTGTTTTTGATGTTTTTATTCTTAATTTTAAGTGCTTTTAATTATTGAATTGAACCTTTCTTGCTATCTCTGGCATATTTTCAGAAATGTTATTAATATGAACGTGTTGTCAAATAAAAATAAAATAAAACTACGTTCATAGTCCAGCTGTCTCACTTTCTTCAGAACACAATGACTTATTGTTATTGGTGTCTTCGCCCTTCAGACACATCTGACTACAGTATATGTAAACATATCCTCCAGCTTTACAGTTTGCCAATTGTATTAAAGCAGCTGCATTGGAGCTTATTAAAATTCACCAGTGATAGCAGAATATTTGTGCATCATGCTGCAGCAGCGTGAAAGTCTCTAATAAAAAAATCTATTGCCTAATTAACTGTCGTGCTTGAATTAATGAAGTGAAGCTGAAAAAATATCTTTTAAGAGGCGTTGCAGCATTCAGACTTGAAAGGGCTGAAACATGTCTGGTAACTTTCACCTGTTTATTCAGATCTGTCGGACCTGTCAGTCAGAAGAACAGAGTAAAGTGGACTGATGAGTGTCAGTGGATCCTTTAATATTATGTACGACACTGACTATCTTTATTTAGTGCAGCAGCAGGATGGTTGTTCAGGTTAATGCTGAATAAAATCATGTTGCGTTGCCAAACAGAACTGCTTTCTGCCTTAATTGAAACTCAGACCAGCCTATTAAGGCTAATGGCAGTTGTTATGGGTTCTTGAAATGCCCTCAAGTCTTATTAGCTTTTCCGTCCTATTTCCCATCCTGTGGTTTATTTTTACTCTTCACAAACCAAGACACAGATAGTTAGTTTACGAAGTTTCAGAGGATTCATTTATTGTTTAATCGCCCCCTGAGGAGACAGGTGCCAGCCTGGATCTTATCGGCTGTTGCATAATGAGTAAAAATGATGGAGCTGGGTTGGATCCTGCAAAGGTCACACTATCACCCTTTTACAGAAACAAATGGAATTAATGAAAGCTGTTCGTCTGGCCTCCCTCCTCCTCCTCCTCCTCCTTTGTGTTGCACTCCTTCAGCTCCTCATTATTCTCTCCCTCTCTTTGTGACACAATGCATTCACTGTCAGTGTTTCTCCTCACCAGATCATCTACCGGTGCCACTTGAAGATCACAGCGAGCACATTGCACACATTTATAAGCTGTTTCAGCAGTGTCCCTCTTTCCCAGCTGAGTTTCATGAAATCATTTTAATAAAGCCAGACATCGTCTTGGAAGGAAAAACAATGAAATGAATGGGTTTTGTATACAAGGAAACAAAAGATAACAATAAAACGTAGCGTGGAAACGCAACGTGATTGGATTATTCTCAGAGTGGGGTAAGATATTGCAGACGGTAATATAAACAAGAACTCAGCAAAGTTTGAACTGTTGGGTTTTTCACTGCAGATGGGGAAGAACAAAGCTAGCAAACAGCTTTGAGGCATGGGAGAGTCTTTCCTGCACACAAGGTTTTCATCTATCTGCATTCTTAAAGGTGTAGAAAACAAGGCTCACAGAAATGTCTGACATGGCTAGCGAGCACATCGGGTCGGAGTAGCACAGAGACTCACAATTCAGTGCTTATCAAATTCCCCTTTGGTCCATCATGTAGGGAATGCACACCTAGCGTAGCATGGGTTTTTCTTAGCAGACAAAGTTTTCCTCTGCAGATCAAAATATTGTCTCCAGACCCAGACAGAGGGACAGAGGGGAGCCTCGAGGCCATGCCACCCTCAAGCTGTCTGCTAGATGAGAATCAGGTGCTGAGGTTTTCTCAATGGACACTTCACCGTTATCATCTGTGCACAATGAATACTGTATGTGCTGTCATACAGAGGATTATTTCAACCCAGAAAGGGAGGATATCTGAGTGACGGTTTTTTGCTGGCTGTTTACAAAAGATTTGGAAAAAAAGAGGAAGCCTGACGACTCTAAAGAGTTGAATCATCTAGTTGATATTCTGGGATTTCACCTGGGGGGTCCTCCGCCGTTGTGTTTTGCACTACTGACTCACAGTGTGTGTATGGAGCACTGCTAAGTTTAGACTTGTGTATGTTTCCTCCACAAACGAATCGAGTTCGTAATTGGCAGATGCAAGGGGTGAAATATCGACTTTGTGTGTGTGTGTGTGCAAATGTATTTTGTGTGTGAGTGTCTGTGTGTGTTTGTTTTTGGCTGCCATCCTGGCTTCATCTCAGTGTGCTACCAAGGAGACATAAGCCACTTCCATCTGCCTCGTGTTCCAAGTTTCTTTGTGCTCCTAATAAAAGACAGGAAGTTGAAATTGAATCAAATGTTTTATCACCGCACCGATCTCTAATTAAAGGATAAAGAAGATAACTTTTTCTCAACTTCAATGACTGACATAAATCCTGCTGGAACAGAACATAAGAAATAACATCAGCATTTCAGCGTTTGTACCGCGGTGAAATCCTGCAAAGGTACAAATGTGCTTAATGGGGCAGGACCATGAACGTACCACAGCTGTTAATCTGAAGAAAAACAGGCCTTTGCATCAAAGTATAATGCTCCACGTAACCTCTAGTGGCCGTAGTAACGGGAGTAAAGGAGTTTTAAAGTCGACTGAACATGTCTCACCCAGCGGTGTCCTGGCTATGTGGCATCCATAACATTTCTATCACCGTCCTCGCCATGTCGGTGTCTCGGCTCTCACTCGGGGTGCGCATGAACGCGTGCTGCGTCCCGGGACTGTGCTCACTCTGCTCACATCGTAGCCTCCACTGTAAATAGTTTTGAACCTCACAACCACCTCAAATGTTATTATATTATAATAAAGATTATTATTATATTATATCAATATAATTTATCGTAAGAATGTAAGTTTGTGCTGTTTTATTTTGTAGGAAAGACATTGAAAAGAAGTCATTTACAAAATGTGATAAACATTTGCATGTTTTTTTGTGTAGGTTCGGGTTGCAATGAAATATATGTAACTGACTGTTGTATAAACTGTACATATGTAATTAACCCCCACCGACCCGGGCGGAGACGTCCAGTGCTGAATGTATTCCCAGGTCTCAGCACCGACTGATTCAATTACACCGGCTTCCTGTCTCACAACGGATTAACTCTAAAATGTTATTATTATTAACATTTAAAGCTCTCCATCTTCTCCTCTGCTTATCTCTCAGACCTCCTTCAGACTCACACGCCTCCCGCTCCCTGCGGTCGTCCTCAGCAGGTCCACCAGCCATCAACCTCTGCACAATGGGTGACGGAGTCTTCTCCTGGGAACTCACTTCCTCCACACATCTGCATACCGGACTCGATTATAGAACTCAAAACTATTTTTAAATCCCATCTTTTTTAACTAGAACAACCACATCTTATTTTATAGCCAACTAAGGAACCTATTAACTCATTGCTGAGCTATGCTTGTTGCTAATTGTGTGTTTTATCACTGATCTTAATAATAATAATAATAATAATAATAATAATAATAATAATAATAATAATAATAATAATAATAATAATAATAATAATACATTTAATTTATATAGCGCTTCAAGGTACTCTGTCACAGGCTTGCAAGTCAAGGCTACCTTTGCTGCTACTAGCATAACACATCTGAATCTCCAATCAAACTGTTGGGGGTTGAGTTGCATTGTGGGTAATGCAGGCTTCAGAAAGAAGAAAAAAGGCATTGAATGAAAAAGACTCTTCTGCTGTGTAATTGTGAGTCTGATTACATGACATCCACTTCAGACCAGAGAGAAAAACAGGAACTACATAAGTCTGGAAGTGAAATGACGAACACAGTTTGTTCCTGGACGACCTTGTTGCTCATAACGAGAAGCTGTTTGACAACATTGGTTTTCAGTGTTTTGGTGTTTTACACAGAACAGCAGTGAGACCTGTTCATCTTATGAATGACGGATTATGAGTTGTTTGTTGTTTCCTAATACTTAAGTTACTTCACCTCTGTTTAGCAAGAAGGCTGTAGGTGGAGCTGTCTCCTAGATGAGGGTTTGAGATTGTGTAGTCAATATACAAAATAACAGTTATGTGGTTATTTCCCTCTCAATGCACCGAAGGAACAGAACAGGTCAGTGATCAGACAAACAAACAAAAACAAACGGATAAGGTCAAGGTTTAGGTCTGAGTTAGAATCTGTCCAATTAAGATCCTTGTGGGAGTGAAGTAGCACTACTGAGCACGGAAAAATATGTTATCTAGAAAGTGATATCTGCACTCAAACTCATTTTCAAACATTGATATTTCCAATACAGCAATGGAGGGAGAAATCTATAGCAGAAGAGTCAGAGATCAGTTTGGACCCTGAACTCCTCTGTCGACCAGAATGAGCTTTATCCAGCAGACATGCAGTGCTTTCAGGCCTGAAACGCTCTTTTCTCAATTGTAATAAGTCTCAAGCTGATCGCTCTCTCCACAAACACATGCAACCAGCAGCTGGATGTAGCAGGTTGAAACATACCTTGTGCTTGTTTATGGCCTGACGTGGGAAGTCGGAGGTGGGAAGCACATCATTACCGACCTGCCTTGCATTAAGGCTGCCGAGGTGAGCAAAACATTGCTGTCTTTGTTTGGCTGGACCAGAAACTTTTAATTGCAATTATTTCACCAGTTTTTGTCACTGTATTGGTTTGTTCATTGATATGGTAGCATCTCATTTGGGATACTTACGTTAGTACTTACATGTAGTACCCTGTGTACACTATGTACTTACTTGCGTAGTGCTTTCTACACGTGGTGTACTGCACACACAGGGAATGATGGTCGCAACATTCGTCTTCTTCTTTTTTAAAGGCAAATTGCAAACGCGCAGAGCAAAGCTGCCAACATTGTACCGAGATTGTCGCCCGACAATCGTATTAATTGCAGACGAGTGTTACCAGGAGCAACCGCACCCGCTGCAGGTTCCTCCGCCGCCACATTCCCAAGTTTGTTGGTCCCTCCCCTTCCTCTACAGAGCCAAGATGGCGACTATTGAAGGTGAGAAGTGTCCACTGTTAGGAGTGAATTATATTCATACTTCTCACACTTAAGTACTTTAAATATCAAGTGAAGGAACAGAAGTAAATACATATAAAAGTGTTGCAGGTTAAAGTCATTGACTTTGTGGACGAAGCTCTGAAGCGTTGAATGTCCCGGTTGTATTATTACTCACAGACAGAGTTTAGACTTATGATCAAAATCTAACTTTTCAGAGGGTCATGAGTCAAATGCATTTTGGTTAAAGTATGAATTCTTTCAAATGAAAATGAGGCAGTGACTGCCACAGAGTGGGATCTGACGGTGTAATAGTATTTTAGGGTGGAAGGAGTCAGGCAGTGATCACTAAAAGAGGACTATTATAAAAAAAGATTGCTGATAGAATCCCTTTATCCACGGGGAATATGGGAGTGAAAGCATTCATTGAATTTAACAGCAAGCAGCCAAAAAAGGCTTTAAGGCTGCGAGGGGCCTTCGTACACTGATAAATATTATGAACGTGATTGACAGCTACAGTTCTGGATGCTTATAGATGATTGCAAATATAGAATTACTTGGCTGGCTGTTGTGTTGGCCTGGTGTCATGAGGCAAGTGTGGTGTGTATTGAGTGTTGATTGGAATTAAAACCATCTCAAATATGTCCTTCAGAATCTTTTTGAAATGTCACCACAGTTTCTCACTCACAAAAGATTTGGCAGACATGTTGGAAATGCTTTCCAAGACACTGTCACCGTGTTTGGTGCTGATTTTCAGCTCGTTTTACAATCAATGCTGATGACGGCCAACATTGGACAAATTCTGGAACAGAGTGTTTCGGCCTCTCGCTGCAGGTTCATTGAATACTTGAGTACTTTTATTGCATAATAGTATAACAATTGATTCTCAGACATTACAATGTCGGTACCAAATGTAACGGCAATCCATCCTGAAAGCCAAACATTTATCTTTTTACACGCTATTGTTAAAAATCATCAGGTCTCTTCAGTCCGTCGGTTTCATCCTCTGGGGATCAAGAAAAACCTGCACAAAACTTCTGATGAGGAAAATAACTTCATCCCTTTTCAGCCAACCAAGTGACAACATAACTTCCAGAATATAATCTAATCCTGCTTTCAAAAAAAAGTTGTTTTGTAAGTCACTGCAATAATATATTTGCAAGGAATTGAGAAGAACATTGTGTGTGGTATGAGATGTGACTTGAACACACACACGGTTTATCTTTCAGAAGATAATTATCTCTTGAATCTCTCTGAATGTTTTTTGCTAACTGTTGGTCTGATCTGTTTCATGAGAATGAGGTCTACAGTGATTTACAAAACTTATTTTCTAACATATTTTTAATGATTATTATTATTTGCGTGACTTTGAGGTTCTTTGTGATTCTATGTGGAGTCACAGTGATTGCTGCCTTCACCTGTTACCTGGTGTTACGACTCGGACACAGGGAAGGAAGACTCAAACGCACGACTCCAGAAACAAATGTAGAATGCAAAAAAACAATACTTTACTTCAATAAATCAGATAATCAACTCAAAACGCTCACTAGGAGGATATTCAAAACTCTCTGAAAAACCACACTTCTTGATACACTGATATTTGAACATGATATAACAAGACAAACTGGCACAAGACAAGGAGAGACAGGATGGTTTATACAAGAGGTGAGTGGGAACACTACTACTACTACTACTACTACTAGGATCCTGATGAGGGTGCGAAAATATAACCACATCACACCCATTCTCCACTCCCTCCACTGGCTTCCTGTCGCATTCATGATCGAATACAAAATCTCCCTACTCACCCATCAGTGCATACAAGGAAATGCTCCTCCGTACCTCAAGAAACTCCTCCCCCAACAAACCTCCACAGGCCATCGACTCCTTCAAGATGAGCCTAAAAACCTTTCTTTTCACAAAAGCCTTTCCGTAAAATCTTATGTCTGTTATTGTTGTTTTTGTTGTTGTCCTGCATTTCTAGCACCTTGAGATTGCTTTTAGCTTTGAAAGGCGCTTTATAAATACAATTTATTATTGTTATTATTATTATTATTATTATTATTATTATTATTATTATTATTATTATTATTATTATTATTATTATAGGTTGTCCTCAGATGGGCCCTCCATCGGTGCCTCCAGTTATCCCGATCCTCCATGCATCTGGCCAGCTCACCAGTATTTTCTGCTCCCGCATCTTTCCTGAGTACGTCCACGTTTGTTATTGCGGGACGCCCACATGATCGGTGCCCGTGTGTTGGCTCCCACAGCACAAGTTTGCTGGCTGGCAGCTCTTGATGTCTCTGGCAGTGACCTGCCAGCCTCATTCTCCTGATCGCTGTTTTCTCGCCCACCCTTAGCGCACTCTCCATACAAGTGCGTGTTGGTGACATGCTCATCCTTGTTGATGCCAAGTACCACACACAGCATTCTCGTGTAGCACCCATCTAGAGATTTCTGCAGGGTGGGCTTCAGGGTCCAGCATTCACTGCCATACAGGAGAACAGACTCCACTGTTGTATGGAGGAAGCTGAGTTTCATTTGTCGGGGGAGGTTGGAGTTCCACACACAGGTCATGCCGTTCAGGGCCCTCCATGCAAGCGCCTTCCTCACTTTAAGGTCTTGCTCGGACGAGTTGACCCACGAGCCCAGGTATTTGAAATCATTGACTTCCTTTAGAGCAGTGCCTCCTGTTGTTTTTAGAGGTGGATTGTCCAGGGGGATGTTATATGTTATGAACTCAGTTTTCTTGGCATTTAGCTGAAGGCCAACCTTGGCGCACTCTGTCTCCACTCTGCTCAGGAGTTCCTGTGCTTGCTCTACGCGGTCAGAGTGCAGACTGGTGTCATTCGCATAGTCCAAGTCCGTTAGGACTAGAGCGGGGTGTCGTCTCGACCTCCTAGGTGTTATTGTGAGGCCGAGTTCTAGCTCCCGTCCACTGATCGCCTTCCTGAGCGCATAGTCTAGGATGATGATGAAGAGGAAGGGGGCAAGGGTGTCCCCTTGCAACACCCCAGCCAGGATGTCAAACTCTTCACTGTTGCCACCTGGGGTTACCACCTTTCCTCTTGTACCCTTATACATGGTCCCTATGGCCCGAAGTAAATTGGAAGGGACACCGTAGGCCTTGAGTATCTTCATCATTACGTCTCTGTGTATCGAGTCAAATGCCTTTTTGAAATCGATGAAGCACAGCACCGCTGTCAGCTTGTTTTTCTTAACCTCCTCGATGATTCTCCTCAAGGCCAAGATCTGGGTCACAGTGGTTCTCTTCTCTCGGAAACCGTTTTGGTTCTCTCTCAGGTGGGGGTCGATAGCGTTCCGTATCCGGTTCAGTGTCATGCGGTTGTACATTTTTGCAATGACACAAGTCAGACTTATGTCACGGTAGTTGTCTGGCTTCGAGAGATCTCCGGACTTAGGCACTGGGATGATGTTAGAGAGAGACCACATATTAGGCTGGCTGTTTGTCATAAGGGCGTGGTTGCAGAACTCCAGGATGATGTCGTCAAGATCACAGTTCTTACAGACCTCTGGTAGGATGCCGTCCGGCCCAGTGTGGATTTCACTTTGGCAAACTCCCTGACTGTAAAGGGACCATCGTCAATAGCGAGATTCGTGAGGACGGCAGGTATCACTTCCTCAGGTCCATCCACTGTCAGGTGTGTTCCCAGGAGATTTCGGAAGTGAGTGAACCAGGAGGTCACCCTCTCTTCTGGGCTGTGGCCCGCCACCTATCCCTCCTTCGACCTTTTCCTCCCACTCATCTCAGTGATGACCCTCCATGCCTCCCCATACTGCTGTTCACCATGCGCTGCCTCCAGTCTCTGTACCTTCTCCATCATGAGACAGGACAGTTTATACAAGAGGTGAGTGGGAACAGGTGGAAAGAATCAGGGGTGGGGCCGACGCTGACGATGGCGGGAAACCACACAAAGACAGGAAGTAAAGGGATCTGGAATGAGGCATGTACAAAATAAAACAAAGTGACAAGACAACATGAAAAACTCAACAAACTGGACGAGACATGACACCTGGCACACAAATAACGATTGTATTTCTGCATTTGGACACACTGATGAAAGCTGGATGGCCCAAAATATTTATTGTTTTCCCAGTCAAATGGTCAAATCATCTTTTTTAGTTTTTAACCCTTCCCACCTGCTTCATATCAAATAATTAAGAAACAAAGACGAGAGACATTTTACTTTTCACTTCAACATGTTTAATGTTCTGAGGAGGGAGGGTCTCAGATCCCTCAACACCACAGGAAGTATTTCCATGTTTTAATCAGGTGCTAAGTGGCTGCAGCTCCACAGAACACGCCTGTACCTGCAAAGAGCAGAGGCTCTAATGAGGAATCACATTTAGTTCTGCCTCCCAGTGTGAATATCAATACCACAACTCAAAGAATCTCTCTCCTCCTCAGACTCTTCTTCTCATCACCCTTTCCCCGCCTGAAGGTCCTCATTTCTGATGATGGTAGTGTGAGAAGACAGACAGGAGTGGAGCCTGCTGAAGGACGTGTGTGTGTGTGTGTGTGTGTGTGTGTGTGTGTGTGTGTGTGTGTGTGTGTGTGTGTGTGTGTGTGTGTGTGTGTGTGTGTGTGTGTGTGTGTGTTTGCTCATCATGTAAATGTCCTGATTAGCTAAAACATGTTTGTGCTTGTTGTGACAGTTTGGAAACGAGAGGAGCAACTAAACGATTATTCTGAGCTTGTGTTGGAGAAATGAAATTAGATTTGAGATAAAAAGAGTTTTTCCTCAGCAAGTTCAGTACATCTGGTTTCTTCCAATAATTATCATTAATCACAGATCTCAACACATTCACACAATCTGGGTTTGTGTCAGCGTCCAAATGAGAAATTATGAAAGAAACTAAATCAGTTTGAATTCAGTTTGGTGCAAAGATGCAAGTAGAATTTAAGTTGACAGGATAAATGTTAATTTAGTGTTTCCTTTGGGAAAAAGTTAAGCTAATTGGATTGTTTGAAGAATATGGAGGGTTTAGAAAGAAATGATTCACAAGAAGGTCAAACGCAATCATTAAAAACTGGAATAAAATGTGCAAAATATATTAACTCTTCTCTCAACTCAACTTTATTTATACATCATACAGCCCCCCAAAATATAACAATAAATATAATTTTGTACGACAAAAAATGACTAATAATCAGTAAAATGTATTGAAACCAATGATCAAGACTCGCACCTTAAGTACATTATTAACTCATTACTATGACTAAATACCAACATAGTTGCTGCAGTAACCAGATGCTTCCCCACAGAGACGTCTCTGTGTCTTAGCTTTGTTTGTTTTTTCTACACGTGTTGCAACAGATAATTGTGCAGATTCTTGGTAACCTTTGCTAAACAGCTCCGTGTTCAGTAATGATGATGTCGACACAATAACCTCTGCTGATATGCGGGCCAGATGGCCGGCCAAGATGCCCTTTCAGAACCCTGCTAGGCTCAGTGAGGGATAGTGACAGTGTGTGTGTGCGTGTGCGTGTGCGTGTGCGTGTGCGTGTGTGTGTGTGTGTGTACTAACAAACTGGATATTTTTTACCTATAGTAGCATAATGCAATGGCCATTTAAAGGATAAGACTAGAATTGTATTATATATTTTTATTTTTGCCAACAAATCCTATGAAACGGACGGAGCCATGCTAGCTGATTCCCCTTGTTTCCAGTCTTTATGCTAAGCTAAACTAACCATCTGTTGGTCATATTGAATGAACAGATATGAGATGTGGTATATATAGGTATATATAACTCGGCTTTATTCAGGCATCACCACATGAAGACATGCAGCCTCCTCATTCATTGTAATGACACCTCTGTGTTGTCACCAGAGTGCTTCTGTTTGTCACTAAGTCATGATTTATTATTCTTTATTTCATCTGTATTTGAGTCGTATATGTTGAAAACGACTGAACTAAAGTAAACTTGGTGGTGTTGATCTTTTTGTTGGATTGTGGTCAAATATAGAAGCCTCCCCTTTCTTATTTTGGATGTATTGTAATGATCCATCACAAAGTACAAAGCATTATGACGAAAAGAAAGGGAAGAAATCCTCAATTTCTCTGGGATTCAAGAGGAAATATGTGGAAGCTGTGTGAGCAGGTGGGGGGAGCTCTGGAAATCTCATTGGGTTCTTAACTTGTCAGAGTAATCCAGGTCCAGCCCTAAGGGGGAGCTGGCTACGGGCATTTTCCCTGCAATTCGTTATAGGAGTGAGTTTACATTTTGATTTAATAAGGCCCATAGGCATGGCCCCAAACAAGAATCAATCATCAGGATGGAGCAAACGAGGCTGTGGCCAGCGGAGAACTAGTTGACCTCTAGTTGAGTCACCTCGCTCTTCTCTCTCTTTCTTCTTTCACACACACAGCAGATGAGGGAAACTTTAAAAGGGAAGATGAAGATTAATAAAAACCAGGAAATTTGTGAGAGGACATCATCACACACACACACACACACACACACACACACACACACACACACACACACACACACACACACACACACACACACACACACACACACACACACACACACACAATTGTCCCAGTCCATATCGGGCATTAAAGAGGCGGTTTTCAGCTAACCAAAGAATCAAAGGCTTTGTCTACCCGCATGATTGTCTGCGGCACATGAAGGAAGCCGTTTCACTTTAATAAAATATGGCCTTCTTGCGAATTGAATGAATGCAAATGTATTTAAACCAGTGAGTCACATGCAGCCTGCAGACATCAGATCCTGCAGGGCCATACTTCTCCGTGTTCCACTTCTCATTACCGTCTAATACCTGGCTCCCTTGATATGGCCCCCGAGCCTCCTGATGGAGCATTCATAATTGATTCTGATTTGACTCCCTCATTACCAACAAGTGACTCTGTATTAGTGTGTGCACGGGCAGCTCCAGAGGGCAAGTCCTTTTGGAGTGAGAGCCATAGCTTCACTTTCACCCTCATCATGTCTGTGTGTGTCTCCCTGACGTCCTTTTGAGTGTGACTTTCTTTCTATCCTTCGGTCCCGGTCTCATATCCTTTGTTGCATAAGCGCGCGCACACACACACACACACACACACACACACACACACACACACACACACACACACACACACACACACACACACACACACACACACACACCTGCCTCATACTTCCTTTTGTGCAGATCTTTTTTTCTGCATCTCACACAAAACACAAGCAGCAGGATGGTCTCTTTTGCAGATGAAGGCAAAACGGTAATGATCAAAACTGCCAGGGTGACATTTACAGAGGCAAAGTATTTGCACTCTTTTACGACGAATAAACAGCAGCTCAAAAACAAAGGGACACGTGGTACAGTGCACAATGTTTTATGTGTAATTTTCTCTCTTTGAGCGAGTGATGATTAAAGTACAACACCTCCACAGGAGCGGGTCCCTCTTGAAAATAAATTGTTATTGTTCCTTTAGCAGGTGAAGGGGCCAGGGACTGCTGCGCTCGACACTGAAAACACTCCACCCACGTGATGAGATAACAAGCTTGGTGGCCCTGACCTTGTCTAATGGGACCTCCGTCATATTTACTAAATGCTATTTGGAGAAATCACCACGGTTGCGCCGAGATGGATAGATTGACAACAAAGCCATCAGATCCACAAGAGTGTGTCGGCTTACCACGACTCCAGCCTGTTCTTAATGCAGGGCAGGCTCTAAGGGTTTCATCACGCCCAGCCCCCCCCTCCCCTGTCAGGGCAAGGGCACCATCCGCACTTTGTGCTGATTTCTTCACACGTGATCAAGTCAGAGAATGAATGTTTAAACAACAGGTTGCACCTTTCTCCACCTCTTCCTCTTCTTCCTCCCCTTCCTTTTTGAATGCATGAATGTGAATGAAGTCTTTGGGCAACATCCTCATCTCTGATATACAGGGGGGAAGGGGGAGGGGGGTGGGGTAGAGGAATCGTCCAGGAGTCCCTCATGGACTGCCCTCCTTGGGCGTCCTATAAATGGCTGGTGGTCTTGTCAGCGATGGTAATACAGTGCAAGACACAGTGGGGATAAATACCTGAGTGACAAATAAACGTGTAGTAAAAGCGTCATTAATCGGCAGCTTTGTGAGACGTTTGTCCTTATGATAAAAGAGGGGGACATTCGTCAGTCTGTTCCACAGATGGCCCCAGGAGCCCTTTATCAATCACCTGCACCTTGCCTCAGCTTTAACCGGCCGCAGAGGCAGCGACAATCTGCAGCCAACACCAACACACACATTCTTCACCTCCAGTCTATCCCTGCTTGACTTTATTTATTAATTAATTAATTTGTGATGGATGTTAATAAGGCAGTTTGTGTGATCATTTGACAATCACATCATTGCTCTCTTCCAAATAAATTTGGTTAACTTTTTTAATGACCACTTTGACAGTAATCGTGTTTCTTTCTGTCTTTTTTAGCAACATCCCCAGAACTCAGCCATTAACTCGATGTGCACTGTGTTATTATTGCTGGATTTATGGTCATAACCACAAAAATAAGATCCAAGTGGTGAGAGAAGTTTTAATGACCTTAGGAAATACTTTCTATCATTCATCTCCAGTTCCTTGGCAAGTGATTTGGCCCTAATTCAGCCTTAAATGTCCGTCCATTGGTTTACCAGTGTGTGAACATTTTTTACATTGTTTGAAATATAAATGAAATAATGTTCCATCTGAGCGAGCCGCTGCTCTTTACTCTCACTCTGCCCCTACTCTCCACAACAGAGCAAGCGGCAGTCTGACATAACTCCACCTGATGTTTTCTGTGGTCTGAGACATTTCGTTGATGGACCCGGGAAGTGAACCACACTCCCACTTACGGAGCCGAGTGGCCCTGGCTCCCTTAATTGGTCATGCAGTTCACAGTGGATGTGATTAATCACTGGCCAATTAGCCAGTGGCACCTGTGCCAACACTGGAGGAGGCTGGGAGTGCGTGCAACTCAAGTGAGAGTCACTACCACTACTTCTCCAAAACTGTTTTAATGACTTTCCCACTTCATGTTTTATTTTTATGTCTTCAGTGCTCAGCGTATACAGCGAAGGACTCCCTGCGAGCAAAAACAATCAATTATGCATCCCATTAATTATTTATATCCGCGCCTTTGTTTATTCGATTGGAGTACACTGATATTTCTTTCTCTCCTCCCAATGATTTACTAAAGAAAATTACAGAGGCCTCTCTTCCTCACTTTGTGACTGCGCATGATGAGCTTTGACGATGTAGATGAACGTGACCCACAGATGACTTCCCGTGTGAAATCACTGCAAACCTGCTCTGCGCCTGTAAGCCAATCCATACTGTGCACCTCCTCCTGCCGAGCCTACAGGGACACTTCCTTTGGCACCTCGGAGTATCTAAATCCTTTTACAGTGAAGCCTCCTGGCCGTCTCACAGCTGACTGATGATCCTGTATTACTCATTGAACTGACACAGAGAATAGGCACTTGGTGGAAATCCTCCATCCAGAGAGAGTGAGAGGGAGCAGGAGAGAGAGGAAGAGGGGAGAGTCTAAATGCCGGCTTGGGACGGACGTCTAGTCTACTCATGACTCAAAGACATATGTTTGGGCTGGAGGTTGGAGGGCTTAGAGTGCATAATAGATTTCAGAGCAAGGGAGCACTGATGCAGCCCCAATTCAAACACTGCCCCGGGGCCTGTAAGCTTTCCTCACCAAAGATTGCAGGAGAAATAATGGTAAGTTCTTTTTTTGCTGGTGGGGAGGCACTAATAGCCTCTTAAGAAAATCCCAGACTAGTGTCAAACAGCCCAGCTTCGTCTCAGTGGCAAAGCTGCACTGAAACTTTCAAAGGGCTCCCTTCGACCATCGCAGCCTCGCCAGTTTCTCACTGTTCAGATCTCGAAGACGACTGCGAGAGAACGTCAAGTGTTCCTCTTCAAAATTAAAACAGAGAGCCATCTGTTCTGAGCTTGTAACGAAACTAAAAGTAAAGTCACAGATAAGAGACAGACTGGTACTTTTTAATGATGCAAATTAAAGTCATACAATATTGTTGTTGCTCTTGTTGTTTGAAAGAGCTTCTGTTTGTCTCAGTGTTGAGGATCTGCGGTGTGTTTATGTGATCTGAGCAGAAAGATCGCTGACCGCTGACCCTTAACACCGCTAAGCCACATGGAGACAGATAGGGCCATTAAAGCTCCATAATGGAGGGAGAAAAGTGACACCAATTAGATTAAATGTGCTAGATATTCACCAGGCCTTTTTCCCTCTTCTAATTTCTCTTGGCAGAGAACCAGAGAGCAACTCAGACTGAATAACAGAGGATAATGATCTCATTACAGTACACACTTCTTCTGTCCGTGAGAGAGGAGGGGGGCATCGGCCATGACTGACACACAAACACAAGCGGTCAAACTCAGCTGAGGTAACACAAAGTCTTCTTTACAGCCTGCAATGTCTGAGCTAATACTAAATCCAAGGCTAGACAGAATATCTGAAAAAAATAAAACCAGAACATGCTACAGCTTGTGCTCTTTGCATTATTAAGTGTTTTAAAACCTTCTCCATCCCGAAAGTTCCCACTGCATGAATTAAGGTAGTTCAGCTGGAGAGGCTATATAACATCCCCCTGATGGATGTAGACAAGCTACAACCATTACATTGCACTCTGGAGAGCCTTTACGCCACAGCTCTGCTTGTCTGTATACTTGCATATGAGGGGAAAGAAGGTCTGAGTAAAAGAGTTGCCAAAGTCACACACCGGCAGGTGTAGCCGTTAATGTGTAAGGTAGTTAAACAGTGTTTTTTAAATCTTTCATTTTAACAGAACACTTTTGTACCGGAAATATGTTATCAACACCTTGTGTGTAATTATTAATAGCCTAGTCGTGAACAAAGGTGATTAGCTTAGCTTAAAATAAAGACTGACAACTTGGGAGAAAGATAACTAATGACAATGTTTTCACACTTTGGTTTGTGTACAGATTAAACAGACATAAAGTGAGCTTCAGAGGTGACGATGAGCAGACGTGTTGCTTATAGACGGTCACTAGCTAACTCAGTGTTGCCAACTACTTCTAATGGAAAGTATTTACATAATGTAGATACAAAAGTTAACCTCACACTACCTATCTTTATTGTTATCTATCATCTCATCAATATGCATCTGAATCTCACTTTAATGTATATAGGCTGTACAGGGTGGAGTATCATGAAAAGAGAGACGCTGGGATAAAGTCACTCTTTGTACTTTGAGACAAATATAATCTAATTAGTCCTCCTTCACTCAGTGAGCGTTAGTCAGTCGAGAAAGATATATCGCCGACTCTCCTGAAGTGAGAAGAGTTAAGGTCTGCACACAAAGTCTAAAGTCACTAAAGGGTTTTAAAAGTCACCTAATAAAAGTCTGTACCAGCTGTTTACAGTCTTTATGCTAAGCAAAGCTAACCAGCTCCTGTAGCGTTAGCGTCACATCTATGTGAGAGTTGTATCATAACTGTATTTGTATATGCTTTTTACCACAGTGTTGGAAGGAAGACTCAAATGCACAACGCCAGAAACAGATGTAAAGTGTAAAATAAAATACTTTACTTGAAAACAGGTAGCATAAACTCAAAACCTTCATGAGGTGGATAAACAAACAAATTCCAAAAATACAGCTGGTTCAACACACTGGGACATAACAAGACCAACTGGCACCAGACAAGGGAAGACAGGACTATACATGAGGTCAGTGGGCACAGGTGCAAACGATCAGGGGCGGGGCCGACGAAGACGATGGCGGGAAACCACACAAAGACAGGAAGTAAAGGGATCTGGAAGGAGGGACAAGAGGTAGGTATAAAATAAAACGGGAAGTGAAATGTCAAGACTGGATGTAAGACACGGTGACTACAACATGAAAACTTTAGCAAACTCCACGAGACATGACGAGTGTAGTATGTTTTCAACTATCGTACATATTGTATTGCTCTAGGATGCCTAACAACATGAGAAAACTAGCCTTTAAGCTAACTCTGGTACATTTGCATTTGTTTGAATGTTGATTAATATACAGTATATCTCAAAAGTGAGTACACCCTTTAGATTTTTGCAAATATTCTGTTATATCCTTTCAGGGGATAACATTATCCTACTGAAACTTTGATATAACTTAAAGTAGTCAGTGTGCTGCTTGAATAACAGTATAGATTTATTGTCCTTTGAAAATTACTCAGTACACAGCTGTTAATGTCTAAACAGCTGGCAACAAAAGTGAGTACACCCCATAGTGAACATGTCTAAATTGTGCCCAAAGTGTCAATATTTTGTGTGACCACCATTGTTATCTAGCACTGCTTTAACCCTCCTGGGCATGGAATTCACCAGAGCTGCACAGGTTGCTTCTGGAATCTTCTTCCACTCCTCCACGACGACATCACGGAGCGCACGGATGTTGGACACCTTGCACTCCTCCACCTTCCTCTTGAGGATGCCCCACATGTGCTCAATTGGGTTTAGGTCTGGAGACATACTTGGCCAGTCCATCACCTTAACCTTCAGCTTCTTCAGCAAGGCCGTTGTCATCTTGGAGGTGTGTTTAGGGTCATTATCATGTTGGAAAACTGCCCTACGGCCCAGTTTCCGAAGAGAGGGGATCATGCTCTGCTGCAGGATGTCACAGTATATATTGGAATTCATGTGTCCCTCAATGAAATGCAGCTCCCCAGTGCCGGCAGCACTCATGCAGCCCCAGACCATGATGCTGCCACCACCATGCTTGACTGTAGGCAAAACACATTTGTCTTGGTACTCCTCACCAGGGTGCCGCCACACACGCCGGACACCATCTGACCCAAACAGGTTTATTTTGGTCTCATCAGACCACAGGACATGGTTCCAGTAACTCATGTTCTTGGATTCATTGTCTTCAGCAAACTGTTTGCGGGCTTTCTTATGCATCGGTTTCAGAAGGGGCTTCTGTCTGGGGCGACGGCCATACAAACCGATTTGATGCAGTGTGCGGCGTATGGTCTGGGCACTGACAGGCTGACATCCCACTTCTGCAACCTCTGCAGCAATGCTGGAAGCACTCGCACGTCTATTTTTGGAAACCAACCTCTGGATATGACGCTGAGCACGTGGACTCAACTTCTTTGGTCGACCCTGGCGAGGCCTGTTCCGAGTGGAACCTGTCCTGGAAAACCGCTGTATGATCTTAGCCACTGTGCTGCAACTCATTTTCATGGTGTTGGCAATCTTCTTATAGCCAAGGCCATCTTTGTGAAGCGCAATAATCCTTTTTTTCAGCCGCTCAGAGAGTTCCTTGCCATGAGGTGCCATGTTGTCCAGCATTCAGAGAGAATTGTGCCCAAAACACCAAATTTAACAGCCCTGCTTATCATTTACACCTGAATCCTTGTAACACTAACGAGTCACATGACACCAGGGCGGGAAAACAACATCATTGGGCACAATTAGGACATGTTCACTATGGGGTGTACTCACTTTTGTTGCCAGCTGTTTAGACATTAACAGCTGTGTACTGAGTAATTTTCAAAGGACAATAAATCTATACTGTTATTCAAGCAGCACACTGACTACTTTAAGTTATATCAAAGTTTCAGTAGGATAATGTTATCCCCTGAAAGGATATAACAGAATATTTGCAAAAATCTAAAGGGTGTACTCACTTTTGAGATATACTGTACATTGTACTTTTCATCGAAGTACAAATATAAATACAAGTAAAAGATAAAATATGTAAATCAGAATAAAACCTTCTGCCTTGAAGCCATATGGTCTGACATCATGTGTTAACTGCTCGGCCTTTTATAAAAGTTCCGTGTTGAAGAAGAAATGTTTAACTTCCTGGGTCAGATCCTGTGGTGGGACCTTTGCGTTTGCACAGCCCGCCAAACTTTGAATAGTTCAGATTTGAAGCAGATGCCACAAGATAAAAGGCAGAAGTGATGAGTCACATTTGGTCTGATGAGTAACTGTGGCGCTGTGGTCCATCTGCTCTCATAAGACACTGGCACACTGCGCCTGGTACCCAGCCTCCCACCACTCACTACTCTGTTGTTGTTGAGAGTGTTCTCATTAGTGTCGAGAGGAGCACACACAGATACTTCAAGAATATCTTCAGTAATGAAATTAACTGTTCGCATTCCAGATAACTCAGTTTGGACATCGGGATCATAATGAGTCTTTTATTTCAATAGGAAACATTACATACTGCAGAGGAGGAGACAAAACAAAACTCCAGAGCGTTATATCAAGCAACAGCAAAGATAAATAGATTCATAGAAAATCCTGAGTTAGCTTTTCGTGCTGAATATGAGTTTAATAAAGAAAGTTCTATCAAATTCTTAATACTTGGGTCAATAAACTCTGGTGGGAATATAACAAAGCTGACAAGTGAATTTGAATGATGCTGCATAATGAAATTGACAGGAAAGCCGCTCAGCTTCTATGAAAGATTGTGTACACTTTGGTTTGGTGATATCTTTCTGATATTTGCTGAACATTCAGTCTATCAAAATAACTACCTGCGTCTTGAAGAGTCTGTATTTTTTAACTTGTGTTGCCTCAATTATACGTAATGGAGGCGGAGAGGGAGCTCTGAATTCCCGAAACCCTTCAGGAATACTTCACCCCCAAAGTGATCTTTTATACATCAATCAATGTTACCGTGAAGCCTTGAAGATAACTTTGTTTTTCTCACATGTCTCGACGGTGAACGACAAATTGGACATTTAACAACTGCAAAACTATCTGAAAACATCTGTTTACAAACAACGCGTGCAGAATAATCTCATGTATCCAGCTGTGTGTTCACTACTTCACAAACACGTGACGTTACATAAAACATGTAAAGGATGCAAACGACGGCGAGGACAAACTCTCCTGGGGGGCGGGGAGTTGTGGTGAGACGGCCTGTCCTCCTAAAGATTACGTTCCCAAACAACTAAACTTTGCATTGTCAATTTCGTTTGAGGGAAATTTATTTTCTTGGGGATTACGTTAGTTTTTTTCACAAATCCTATGTTTCTAATGGAAGTCTGCAGAAGCCGCCTGAAACCTAAGTCCACACAGACCGTAACGTAAATGACGTAACACGCGTACTTATTTAAAGCCAAAACACAATGTTTTACTGAACCTAACCAAGTAGTTTTGTTAGTTTTTGTTTGGTTTCAACTAGGGCTGTCAAATTAGCGCATTCATTTCGATTAATTAATCACAGAAAAAATAACGCGACAAAAGAATTAACGCAGATTAATCGCGCTCTTAGATGATAAAGTTGTAGATATTATGTATAATTACGACACAATTATTTATATATTCGACTTTAGGTTTTTGATAAGTGCAGCCGTCCACATTAAACACAAAGGCAAGATTGGCACATTAGTAGGAAGCAAAGTGCAAATACAAAATTCTCATATCTTTCCGTGGCTCAGTTCGTGGTATTCAATCAGTGTTCTTTACTGCCTTCAATCTCAGAAAGTGGTCCTATTATTAGGAAGTCACTGCTTCATTCATTTGCTTTAGACTTCAGACTCCTACTACCTTTTTTCTTTTCTTCCCCGCTCACTCGTTGCGTTTCTCTTTCTCTCGCTCTGCCTTCAGATTGGCAGCGAGAAAGGGGATAAGTACAAGGCTGCAGTTGGTTTGAATGCTCCGACATCATGCTAATCATGGCAGGGAAAAATGATGGTCGGGGTGGAAAAATATGATTCAGACCTAATCTGGCGACTTGTCTGTGGGAGCTTACCAGTGAGTTGTTGTGCCCTAAGGGCGGCTTTGACATCCAGTTCTTTCCCTCTCCTTCATCTTCATCACAGTCTACAGAGTGTGTGTGTTGTGTGCACATGGGGCTTGCACTCTTCTGATCATATTGACATCGATGCCAGCGTGCAATTCAAATCTTTTCACTCGTGTGCATGTTCGTAGCGTCTGTTTATTCGTAAAGTCTATCATTCCCTTCTCATCTTTTTTCTTTGTCCACACAAATAAATGCATGAAAGGATTGTTTTACAATATTTTGGTGACATTCATGTTTGGAGAAGAAGGTCAGCTGCAAACTGGGACCCTTTTTCATAATAAAAGCATTTTTCTACAACATAAGGAAACTGGGAGATTTGATGAGAGATGACGCACGCAAATTAAAACGTTTTTTAGCCCATTTAAAACAAAAATAAAAAAGTATTTCCATCTGTTGGTTCAACGGTAATGTTTTTACAGGCAGAATCCTTCCAATTTTGAAGATATTGAATGAGAAACCCCAGATAATCGGAGTACTTCATCTGCCGCTGCCCTTGCCACGGGGAATGGAGTGAATGCAATTGCCACAGATAATAATGACTTTCTCTAACAATAACTGAAAGGAGTTCAAAGAAAAAACAAACAAACCTTGCTTTCCCAGGCTGTAATCAAAGCAGAAAAATAACCCTGTGTTTCACTGAACCGGGCTCCACATCATGTACCATGGTAAGGAGCGTGTGCACGTGATCGCCGCTCTCTGGGTTTGTTTCTCAGCGAGGCCAGATGGCACAACCTCCTCCTCGCTTGCCTGTGTGTAAACAACTGTTCACAGCTTGGTACTGCCGTCTGAAACTCAATTCTGTCGGGCAATAAGAGTACAAAGACTTCTCCCTGCAGTGGAATCACTCGGGGCAAAGGGCAGAGTGTGGATCGAACTGGGGTTAAAAGGGCGGAATAAAGAAGGAGATTGTTGTGGGAAGATTTGAATCGTCTGGGTTGTGTAATGTCATCTTTATTTTGTATTTTAACTGCAGAGTGTTTAAGAGAGCTTGTAATCCCGAGGAAATGGGAGTCACCAACACCGACAGACAAAGGTCACGCAGTAGATCCAGAGTCACTCTCGTCAGTCAGAATCATCCTCAGCAGCCTGTCTTCTTCTCTTTTTGTTTTCAGCGTCTTTATCTCTAGACGCCAGCTTCCCAAATGGAAAAAAGGGGACGCCATAGTCTCCGAGTGGAAGCCAAATACAGAGGGAAGGGAAAATAGAGCGAGAGCATATGACTGTGAAGTGTTCCATGGATACATAAAAAAAGGTGGTGGTGGTGGGGGGGATTATCCATCTCATTTCCCTGTTGAGGGCCTCTATGAATTTTCTGAGTGATGCTGGAAGCAGATTCACTCCCTTCAATCGTCCCACTGTGAATGTGCTCTGAAGATGCCCATAATAAGAGGGGCGGCATCGGGAAGCCATCAAATCCTCTGGAGTGCATTGATAAGGAGCTGGCTGTGTGTGTGTGCGTGTGCGTGTGCGTGTGCGTGTGCGTGTGTGTGTATGCGTGTGCGTGTGTGTGTGTGTGCTGAGGGTTTGGCCAGTGCATGAACTCTTATAAGTGTTGGGGATGGTTTGGTTCACTACCACCTTTTACTTTTCCACTTCCTTAACTTCTTTCTTATTTTTATTTTGTCAGTCCACCACTGACTTCGACACTGAAATATCAACAACAAACTAAAATCTTGCCATGAAATTATAGACAGAAGATTCACCGTAATCAGTCGAATCTTTCTTTGTGCATTTCGTCTCTTTTTAGGCAAATAAATGACACTCATTTGTGTGTGTGTGTGTGTGTGTGTGGGGGGGGGGGGGGGGGGGGGGGGGGTTTAAAGTATTTAAATATTGTATTTACCAGAGATGTGAAATAAGTAATTTAGCATGAAAAAATCATAAAAAAATGACAATCAACTAAAATAATCCATGTAGACTGAGACCAGAACAACCAGTTACTCGACTGATGGAGGTGTAAACATGCAGCCTGAGCTGTATGTTTATTATTGGTGAGTTTTAGGTATTTTAAATGACATTCTGCAAGTTAGCTTAGGTTATAAATAGTATGATATGTGGCATTGGTTCATGCTATTTACGTCCCTATACAAATAAACATGAAATAAATTAAAATGAATCTGCAATGAGCTACAAAACTAAAGACTTCGGCCTCAGCTGTCATGTGTTAGCATGCTAACACGCTAAACTAAGATGGTGAACATGATAAACATTATACTTATACCCGTGTAGAGGTTTGCCCTGTTCCCCTCCAGTAACTGTGTTTTTATGTTTGCTTAATTATTCATTTCAGTTCCATGTTTCATTACATTAAGTTATCAATCAGTGTGTATAAATGTCACAAGCGTGTTTGTTTCATGGGTTCAAAGGATTATGATCCGTGTGTGTGTGTGTGTGTGTGTGTGTGTGTGTGTGTGTCATGATGTCCTCTCAGGAATTTCCTGGTTTATATTAATCGACCTGATTCTTCATCTTCCCTTTTAAAAGTTTCCCTCATCTGCTTTCTATATGGGCTGTTGGTACATTTAGCATTGTCATGTTAGCATGCTGATATTAGCATGTAGCCCGCAGCACCACTGTGTGTAAGTTCAGCTTCACACTTTTGTCTTTCTCATTTCTATTCGTTCATTCCCTTACAGTCTTCACTGGGCTGAAAAACAACCAAAAATATAAACTCGCTTGCCATCGGCCAATCGCAAATTAGAAGACACCTTAAAAAACTTAATTGCCTTTGCCATCTGCATTGATTTAATAAAGACTATACAGTATTATCCCACAGGAACACTTTTCCTATGTCAGAAATACATTTTGTTCTCTATCACTGCACACGTTTAATCTCCTCACTGCCAGGGAAGATGGAAGTTGACTTTGTGATATCGCTCGCCCATATTTCAAAATGATGACTATCAGTTTGAGTCTACAGTAATCAGACAAGAACTACAGAATAAATCTAATAAAACCAAAACACAATTAATCACTTCAGACTCTCTGAATGAGGCTTTACCTCTGTATTGACAGAACTTAGGTTTATTGCATATCTCAAAATCCTCGGGGATCATTATTCAACCCTCATTCCATTTGTTTTGTCTGGTGATATATGAGTTCTTGGGTTGCTTTACTTTTCACTCTTATTTGCACATATTCCCACAATGTTATGTGATGAAAGGAAAGTAAACTGACTGGAAGCACCATCGTAAACCTGCGACTGGATCATCACTTTACTCATGATTGACTTTGTACTTAAGCTTTTTATCTTCCTGCAATTGTTGCAAACTGTCCTGTGTCCCCACGTTCAATGCATTGATCTTCAAAATACTGTCGGAAAGCAAAAACTGAGCAATAACACACTATGTGAGATTTGCAATATCCTTTGTGGATACAATGAATATAGCTGTAATTCAGACGTGAAGCTCGGACCGTGTTTGCTAGTGTGAAACAAGCCACTAAAGCCCATTTTAAAAAATAATTTGTTTTTACCACAACAGATTAGCTGACTCCTTATTCCTCTTTTTCAATAATTATTAATAATGCTGCGATTGTAATGTTTCCCTCACAAATCATTCATACCCATTAGATGTGCCGAGTATAATTAATGGTTTTTAATAAAGAAAAAGAGATTCTCGTAAGGCAGGAAAAAGGTGCAGTGCAAGACTGTATTAAAACATATTGCGATGCTGAGAAAGGGGAAAATAGTCATTTATCATGGCATGGTAATGTCCATGCTTCAGTATCCACCAGTGTGTGTGTGTGTGTGTGTGTGTGTGTGTGTGTGTGTATGTGTGTGTGTGTGTGTGTGTGTGTGTGTGTGTGTGTCTGTGTGTGGGCGTGCTCATAGACATGTTCACGTGCTTCCGTGTTATTTGAGTCGCTGGTGTGTGGTTATCTATGATGTAGCTCCTCATTACCACATAATTGGCCTGGTGATAAAATGATCATGGTCGGGCTAAATCACTCCGTCCACACACAGTGAGACAGACTCGGCTCTGTGAAGCTATTACTGTTAGGCTCTTCATGCAGAAACACAGGAGCTGAAGTCTGTGGCGCCTGAGGAACGTGTGAAAAGACGTCGCATCGAGGATGGAAAACTGTCACTTTTGATTTTTATAGCTTCAGCCGGTTTAGAATCTGGCAATGTATTAATTAAAATATAGTCTCTCTTTTCATGAGCATTTACAAAGTTCTGGCTCCATCTGGCCACGAAAGAAAGTCAATAGATTGAGATCGAGAGTCTTCAGTGAAGCTGCAATATGAAACATTTTGCTCTGACAGAACAAATATATTTGCAGTCTTAACCTCCGCCTTCTCAGGTGGTAAGTTTTCCAACCCCAACCCTTGACACTTGTCTTAAAGAGCAGAGAACAACATCTTCCATGTGGCATCTGTGGAGCACACTACACAACTCCTCAAGCAGATGCTGAACGCAGCTTTTCTGCAGCAGAAAAAAGGCGCAGTGATTGTTCATTGCTTTTCACTCTGCAGCTCATTATTGTTTTGTTGCTTTATATTCAATGTCGATTTAACTCAAAACTTGCTGCTCGTACTCTGATAACGCAGAATAACAGTCACAGAAGGAGAGTCATAACTAGGGAGGTCCAAATCAAGTCCTACTGTGGTCAGATAGGATTTTATTAATTACCTACATGTTGATTAAATATGTATCTGAGCACCGTGCTCTCATGGAGGGCGTAGCAACCTTAAAGGTCACTTTGCGTGCATGTCTACGCATTTCAAGCTTTTCACGTGACATTTAACCCCGAAGGTTCTCATTCCAAACTTGTCAGATACAGACGCATGTTTGAAATAAAAAAAAACTTGTTTAACAAACCAAAACTGCTTCGTTAGGTTTCAGGAAAAGCTCACGTTCAGGTTGAAATAAGTATGTTTGTTACGCAAACAAAGTTACGTACGTACGTTAAGTAGTCAATGGAAGTGATAACACACAAAAGAAGTTAACACGCCGACGTGTTCATACACCTTTAGGTGACACCAGGCTCATCTGACAAATTAAACGTAAACGTGTAGCCTTTTACATTTAGAAAACCTTATTTTTAATGAGCTTAAACTATAAAGTTGATAAGTCAAAATTATTGAAATGATAAGAATAAAAGCTAAACTGTAAAAGTGTGCCGACAGTGTTTGGCTGCAGACCGCGGGCTGCACTTTAAGCAGAAAACAGACAAGTTTTATTTTGGCCTTCCATCAAGTTACTCACGTAATTAGCGTTAATTAGCAACAGCTGATGTGACCTGCTGCCAGCGCGGCTCGGAGCTGCTACCTGAGCGTTTTGCACACCGCTCTCTGATAAAAAGAGAGGAGAGATAACAGATGTGTTGGGGCGTCACGATAAATCAGTAGTAGATGATGACCATGATATTTAACAACGTAAACATTGATATCATGTTAATAATAACACATGTGATGATACAGTGTGAATAATCTAATTTCTGCTTTTTGCAGCTTCACGCATTGTCCCCCTAACGCCACACACACACACACACACACACACACACACACACACACACACACACACACACACACACACACACACACACACGATGAATTTGACTGGGAGCATTATTATTATTTAAATGTTCTATAGATATCACAATAATACCTTTTGGCCATGATGATCATGAAGTGATTACAAAAATAAAAGCATCAAATTACACTTATAGTATCAAAAGTCCATTTCAGAATAATATATATAATGTTATTGGATTATAATTATATAGATACTAATGTTGCAGCTGGTAAAGCACAATGAAAACATGAAACTGATGAAACACACACACAAAGAGTGTGCACTTTTGGTAGAGTGGCCTTCAGATACAATGTGTGTGTGTGTTACCGGTCATCCTATCCTTGCCTGCCCCTCAATGGGCCTCCCCTCGGTGCTGAAGCCCTTGTGAAAGAGCAGACTCCATCTGCAGCAGGTGCAGGTTTAATGATGCTTTGATGCCATATGTCAAATCTCATCACTTGCTGAGTCGACTGACATTTCCGTTGATTGCTCCGAGCAACAGCATTGCTTGTGGTTGATGCTCACCTCGCATGCAAAGAAGCAAACGTTAAGTGTTAACACAAAAGATGAATAATCACATCTTTCCAGTTCCACACATGTGTCCAACACTTTCTACTTCCACAACAGAGATGTCTTTTAGGATATAAATTATTCCGAGCGTGACACAAGGTCATTGGAGAACATATGGTGGTACACCATAAAGTCTGTTGGCATGTTTTACAGTCCTTGTCTCGTTAATTATACATTTGAATATTTATGTCTGTTGTCTCATGTCGTCAGCAGACAACTTCTGATTATTGCATCAACAGCAGTCGTGTCTTAAATGCCGCACTAAACTGTGCTTTTTTTGTTAAATCATAGCTCCACAGCCTACACTTGGCTGGCGGAGGAACTAGTAATCATTCCACTTCTGTTTGATGTGTGGGGCGCTGTCTAGTCACAGGCAGCCCATCAGAGTCAAGTGGTATGGAGTGATTGCCTGCATTGTGTCAGTGATGGAGATAGAAGACGCTGTTTGTCCTTGTGCAGTATAAAAAACGACAACAACAAAGACGATAAAAACCTCAGCGGAGCCATGTGTATGTGTACGTTTGAGTATTCAAGGCTGACTTTGTCCTTTGTGGTGAAATTGGTGGCAGGAAATACATGATGCTACGAGCAGAAAGTGTTTGTGCAGCAGTCTATTGCACACAACCAGCATCAGGGATCGGAAGCTCTGCTGCAGCTGTAGCCACACCCATTAGTGATGTCACAACGTCCCGACACACCCTGAAGTACACGTCTACATCACAACTGCAAGGGGAGTCACGTTAAACAACCACAGCTGGTGTTATACACTTATAAACTATTTCAGAAATGATAACGTAATCATTTGTTCATCATTTTTGAGTTCACTTATTATTAACATTTTATTTTAAAGGTGTAAGATATGTCCATGATTTTATTTAAAATTGAACATTATGAACAGTGAAGAGGTGACAGTGTTCACGTTAAACACATCTGTGTGTTGCAGAGATATATCCTTAAGTTAGCATGCTAACAGCTAGCTGCGCTGCGTCCAGGCTGTAATACCACGTGTTCCTCTAGAGGTGATAGTGAGTCACTGCAGTCTGTCTCAGTACAGAGAGAAGAAGAGCTGCACCGAGGGCTTGTAAATACTACATCCATGATTTTGATAGTTTGTTTATTAGATTTATTTCAAAGTGCACAAGAAAACAACTTTAACCCTCGCCTCCCCGCCGCTGGGATTTTGATAGGCTCTCAGAGTTTCAGCGGTTTTGTCGAATTTTGTATATTCTTGCACTATTGTTATTGTTTTTCTTCTTCTTTTGTCTTTTACAGTAGATTTGTATGTCATGGAACCAGTAGCAGAGTTGAAATGCTGCCCTGCCCTAGTTTTACACGTCGCACCTGGAGAGGCACCTTTGACTGCGCTGTGCTAAGACACAAAAAGTTATGTGCTTATTTTAACAACTAATATGTACTAGTTATTCCATTGCATTGCCCAGTATTGATCAATATTGATCCTGGTTTACAGGGAATAGTAATTCCGTGTAATAGTCAGACAGACAAAGGACTGATTTTGGGCTGACGTGCATATTAACTTAGTTGACGCAGTTTTACACCAGAATAACTGATGAATACGTTCATTTAAAAACGCTGCTCTGAAACTGCTCAATGTTTTCTAACGTGCAGAGACTGAATCTATTCTCCCTCCAGTGTTCCAGTTTTCTTCTTTCTTTATCAGCTTGTTGTTCATAATTGGGACTGTCAAGGTGAGATGCTATTTATGAAATGTGTGATACGAAAAGAGCAAGAGAGTAACAATATTTTCCTGCTGCTCTATAATTGATTGCTAAGCTGTATTCTCTCAAACACATACAGTGATCTACATGGCCCATAGCTAAGCTGTTTGCTAATAAAGCATTCTCTGAGCCTGGGCATCAATGTTAAAGGTGTATTCTCTCCCCTGATTGCCTCTAATCAGCTCTGCTCAGCCAAGCTTACTCCACCTGGAGGACTGGCTACTGATTTTCTGTCAGAAGGAGAAGCACACCATAATTATGCTGCCATTTGAAATTCCATCACTCTCCTTTTGCAACAGAAATAAGATGCATCTCATTGAAATGTATGTGGAATGCTTGAGGGATATCTTCTCGGGTAAACCTTGTCTTTTTAATTAAACACACGGTGGCCTTGGTGGATTGCTTGTGACACAGGGAATGATCGGGGCACTTAGAGGGCTGCAGTTCAGGTAAATATGCCTTTAATGTCCCCGAGGGCAGCTGGAGGGGCATGACGTGGTATGTTTATGGAACTCGTATATTCAAAACACACCAAGGACAATATTTTCACCCTGCAAAACACAACTAAATGAAAAATACGCACTGTTAAAGGTCCGTGCTGATATATTTCTTTAGTATTCATATCATCCCGAGGAATATCTTGTCTAAAAAATGGACTGCATGAAGCTGCTCACACATATCCATCACATATTAAACCTGTGGGTAGATGATGAGACCCATCCTTTATGATATATGCAGATTATGAAGAATGATACAGGATCACGTTCTCCCAGGTCCCATTACTGGCGTCCCACTAGCATTTACAAATCCCAAACAAAGCCAGCTTCCACCAAAGTCTGCTCCACACATGACGCTGCTGTTTCTGTCTCTCCGTCTCAAAGACACTCTCACTAGTGGAGGAACAATACGTGCACATTCATCTGGATTATCTCATTAATCTTTTCTTTTTATGATTAAAAAAGACATTTAAAAAAAACGGGCACCATGTCTCACATGCAGTAAGACAAGATGAGATCAGTAATTCTACAAAGACAAAGTCCCGTGACCTTGACATTTCACTCCGCCGAAATGCCAGTAGATTATTCAGTCAAGTGAAGAACAAGAGACGGGAGGAGAGAGGGGAAACAAAAATAGAAATTATTCTGAGGGGAAGCAAACATTTGAATTCCTGTCGATGTGCCAAATATATTTTTAGCTGAATTTACTGACAAGTTTTTGTTGCCATCGCTTGCAGAAGCACTTCACTCTGCAGCTACTTCTCATATATCTTAATGAGTGATTATGGGTCATCTTTACAAACGTACGGTTTTCATATAAGCGTGGATACAGTATGTGTGTATTTGCTGCAGGGATGAGGAGATGGGGGCGGATGCCTTTGGCTCTCTGAGTCAACCCCTCACTCTCCTCTCGCTTCGCTGCCTCTCACCTCTCACCTGCCCTGTGGCCGGCCGCCTGCAGACAGGCGCTGGCTAATCTTACACTCCTTCCTCTTTTCTTTCTCCTTCACTTTCTCCACAGCAGCCTCCTGCAAACAGGACAACAAGGTCTGACTACTAACCTCCTGCTGTGACCACATCATTCACCTTAGAGAGCCTCAGAAAACCTGTTTATCCCACTTATATGATGGCACTGAAGACACTCAGACAAACACAGGTTTCTCATGCACTGGTCAGTTTTGAGATTTTGTTTTTTTTTGCTTCCAGAACACATCTTCATTTATCCAGAGTTTGTCATGGTGTGGTAAAGGTGAGGGCCCAAATGCAGTTCACTGGACGATGATGTTAACAAAAAACGAGCTTTATTGAAAACAAAGCCGAAGCTAACAAAGTACAAAAATATAGAGCAGGACACGAGGACACGAGCAGGACACGAGCAGGACACGAGCAGGACACGAGCAGGACACGAGCAGGACACGAGCAGGACACGAGCAGGACACGACACGAGCAGGACACGAGCAGGACACGAGCAGGACACGAGCAGGACACGAGCAGGACACGAGCAGGACACGAGCAGGACACGAGCAGGACACAATGACAATCCCACAAAACACACTGGGGCAGACAGGGATAAATACACAGACACCAAACGAGGGAACAAGACACAGCTGGGGAGAAAGGCAGAAACACAAGGGCAGAGTAAATGGACACAGGAGGAACACATTATCAATCAGAAGGGGAGGGTAAAGACACAGACAGGAAGTACCACTAGACATATAACAAGGGGGAGTGAACACTTCAACATAAAACAGGACACCAAAGAACAATCAGATTGTTACATCATTCCTCTCTATATTCTGAAGTTTGTACAGAGGGCTTTGTTCACATGTCATTCAGAGCTGAATTTATACAGCTTTATATTTTTCAAAACATGGCGAAAATTGATTTTTGTTTAAGGTCTGTTGATAGTATTTTCTGAGTTATTGAGTGAAACAAAGAAATATCTAAAAACCTTTGACTCTAATATGTCAACAAAATCAAACAAGAGTTTTTACTTTCTTTATCTAATGCTCACCTGTAGTGTCTCCTCTTAACGAGGCAGGACATGTGACGACTCTTTTGCTTTGACGCTGCACAGACATGGTTGGAATAACATCACATGCTGCATGTTGTGTTTCAGTGTTGTGGATGTTAAACTGATCCGCGCTAATCCTGGTCCATGTCCCTGTCTTGTTTGATAAAGCAGCGTGCGGCCCTGCTCACTTCCCTGTCTGCATTGTTTTGCCAGCAGTGCTGTGTCGCTGCGGCTCGTCTCTCCGAAATGTGCATCTGCATCACCTGTCACTCACGGGAAGGCATGCCATGTGCTGCCTGATTGACGTCTGGATGTGCTTGAGGAGAAGGGGACCGTCTCTCACACGGTTCAGTGCGCCAAAATATGTGTGAACAGAAATGAAGACATTGAGGGAGAAACTGTGAAGAAGAAGAAGAAATTATGATAAAATGATATGAGCGTGTTTTTAGGTGGATTTTGGTCCCTTGTGTGTTTATTTAACAGAGCATGAGTGATTGTGTGTGTGTGTCTGTGTGTGTGTGTCTGTGTGCAGAGCCGTGTGTGTGTATGTGTACAGAGCTGTGTGTGTGTGTGTCTGTGTGTGTCTGTGTGCAGAGCTGTGCGTGTGTGTCCCTGTGTGTGTCCCTGTGTGTGTCCCTGCGTGTGTCCCTGCGTGTGTCCCTGTGTGCTGTGTGTGTGTCCCTGCGTGTGTCCCTGTATGTGTCCCTGTGTGCAGAGCTGTGCGTGTGTGTCCCTGTGTGTGTCCCTGTGTGTGTCCCTGTGTGCAGAGCTGTGTGTGTGTGTCTCTGTGTGTGTGTCTGTGTGCAAAGCTGTGTGTGAAGGCTGTGAGATCTTTCTGTTTGGTGCCTCATCTAATGTTTCCCTGACAGGTACACAGGTGTGTGTTGACAGGGCTCATCTGCAGGCCGTACTGGCTGTACGTGACCGCAGGGTCCATTTACACCCTGAGGTCAGTGTGAGGAGCACAGAGACACACATGTCCGCTCTGCATAGGCTTTGTGTTCGGCTTTGATGCTCTTCAATCCTTCAGTGTCCTCTTCGGTCACATGTAACTTCTTGCAGGGCGATGGCTCTTAAAGCAGAGCACAAATCACAGCGCTGCGTGCCCTTCTGATGTCAGCGAAGGTCACCGCAGCTCTCCCTTCCTTTTAAATCCCATTTTTGGGCAAGTTTAAGATTTGGAAGATTCTCTTGTGCATGAAGAATAAATGAGAAGATTATGTTATTGTAATCGACTCCATGAAGGAGAAGTCCCACTTCATATCACAATAATTTTTGTTCCCTGAAATGTTGATGCTTTGCATTTTCACCTCGAAGATCTCATTGTGCAGCATAAGCCATCGAAAGCTTTGCAGAAGAGCAGCCGACGAGGTAACAACAGCTCAGCTGCTCGTATGTTTTACTTATTCAACAATGGGTGCGTTGGCATTCTTCGACGCAGTAAGGCTGAGTGTGTTTTGATAAAAGGAACTCACAGACTGTCTAAATTCACCAAAAATGAAAAGTTCACCTTTGAAGGAAACGACGCGCCGTTTGAAAATGTGTGTGTGACAGTTGCAGAACACCCCCCACAAGATTTCTGAAAGAGTGGAAACTTGACAGTTTTGTGACTGTCTCCATGGAAACGGTGAGAGGGGCTCATTAGGGTAGCACCAGAAGAATCTGTTTTCGAAGGAACACAAACCCCCCGACTAAAGAGCTGAGACCGTCATGATTTTTAAAGGAAGCTAAACGACACAAAACAACAAAGGAATGATACATTTTGCTTTGAAATCTAAAAAAAAGAAGAGTGAAACTTCAAAAACAGAGGACGAAGATTATTATACCAACTATTTGCAGAGCTGCGGATTCAAAATGACTCTTGACACAGTTGTTGCATCATACAAAGCTAGTTTCAAGGGCAATCTCTCTTACATATGTGATGGGCTTTGCCAACTCTTTCACTGGCATCAACAACGTCTACACAATTTTGTCTGCATTTTTTGTCTTCGCAATGTATTTTCTCGCTCTTAAATTTTACACCTTGTAATATTCTTCACGCCCACATACAGATGTAACTGGCACAGACATTTTAACAAGACACTTTTTATTTGTCACCATGCAGAGCATCTAATAGAAATCTTTACACAATTTATATCCATCTCAGCTGACACAGTAACGTGTTAAACATTTGGCTGAAGGGAGACACTGCAGGTGAATTAGTTAAACACTTTCACTATAGACAGATGATAATAGATATCAGCAGGAAACTTCCCCACTTCATTACTCACAATAAGGCAATTAGTTTTTATATTACACGTTTCTGAAATGTTATGTTGAAATATGCAAATGAGGCATTATGTAATGTAACTGTTGGTGAATTTAGGAGAAATCTATAGTCACATGTCCTGCCTCGTTGAGGAGACAATACAGGTGAGCAGACATGTGAGCGTTAGATAAAGCAGGTTCAAAACTCTCATTTCATTTGTTGACATATTAGAGTCAAAGGTATTTAGATCTTTCTTTGTATCACTCAATAAATCAGAAAATATTATCAACAGACCTTAAACATAAATCAATTTTCGCTATGTTTAAAAAAATAAAAAGCTGTATAAATATCAGCTGTAAATGACATGTGAACAAAGGCCCTCTGTACAAAGCTTCAGAATATAGAGAGGAATGAAAGTGGAAAGTTTGGTGTATGTAAGTGCTACTGAAGTGGAGATTTCTGGCTCAGAGTGTGAGAGAAAGCTCCTTTAGAGAAAAGCTCCTTTAAAGATATGTATTGTAACATTCATACATGTTGTACACACTACAGGTGAACAGGGTCAAACATGTAACTAATAGATATCAGCAGGAAACTTCCCCACTTCATTACTCACATTATTATTACTTTTTATATTACAAGTGTTCTGACATTAAATATGTAAATGAGGCATTATGTGATGTAACTGTTGTGAGTTTAGGAGAAATCTACACACACAAAGTTAGAAACACAAACTCTGGATGTGTTCTGATGTTTTTTTTACACTCATCTGAAAAAAGACTCAAAACTGACCAGTGCATGAGAAACCTGTGTTTGTCTTGAATCTAAACATTTAAAGACATGAAGCGAGAGCATGATGTAATGATGCAGTTTGCAGATTCAGCTCTGTCGTTTATTTCCAGATAATAAAAAGACAAAACAAGAGGAACGGCTGCAATTAATTGATAATTAATCTCACATGATGCTTGTATCTGAAATACAATCTTATGCAAATCACGGCACGTTTTTTTAATTTTATTTATGTCATTATCGCAGCAGAATGTGAAATAACATGTATTCAAATTCAGGAATCAATAATACTAAATAATGAACTAATATTCAACTTGCGTTGCATATTTCTTTTTTATCTCCATAAAAATGCCCCCGGGATTTATCATAACGCAAAATAATGACAAAGCTGTGCCAGAGGAGGACGTGTGCAAGAACTTAGACTCATCCTTATGAAATATTGCACATATTTCATTTATGTCTGAGTTTTAGTGGAGCAGATGGTCCTAATGAGTTGACAGAGAAATGTTTTAGATGTTATTTGTCAGCATCACTACAGTATGTGTTGCAATGGTGGTGAATACATTCAAAAGAAGATTTGTTGTTTGTGAATGAAATTAATAACTAAATGGAAAGAAGTCTGCAGTGTTTATCATCCTTGAGCAAATCAAAAGGATGTTGAGATGCTTCCTCTTTGCAGGTCTTGTATTTGCATTTATAACCATTACTATGTTTATCACATATCATAAAACTGTGATTATCAATAATAAGAAAGGGACTGTGCTGTTAATGCCTTTTCTCAAATATCTCAAATGAACACACAGAGGCCATTTATGGGCACTCATTAAATACTTTCCACACATCTTTCATCTTCATGCCTCTTTGTAGAACAACATCATTAATGTTAAATTGAAAGTAATTGAAATGGTGAAACGTTTGCATTTTTTTCATCCGGCTCAGGAAGCTTAGTACGGCGAAAGGGTCGCAGCATGCCTCGTGGAAAGCTGGGAATTAAGATGTAGTGTGCCAGGAAGAGAGGACTTTATTTATGGGAGCATCCGGAGTAAGCAAAAGGAAATATGGTAGCAATACCTGGGGACTGTGCTAAATAGTGAGAGAGCATTCCCAGGACAGGGGAGAGCTGGATGTGGCTAATGAGAGCTGGATCGGGACTTTATGCAAATGCAGCGAAACACAAGTAAAATAAGAAAAGTTGATGGCTACAGTCACATCGTGATGCAGCTTCAGCTGGCAACAAGCTGCTCTTACCTTACATGTGATATTAATTACAGTTAACACCAAAGCAGTGAAGCTTGCATCTCATTATATACACAACACTGGCTCACTGCAGGAGCTCTGGCAGCAGAGAGGAAACTGTATATATATATATATATATATATATATATATGTGTGTGTGTGTGTGTGTGTGTGTGTGTGTGTGTGTATGTGTGTGCGTGTGTGTGTGTGCGCATCAGCATTTTGTGTACACGTTAATATGGGAAGAGTGTGGGCATTTATCACATGTGAATATTTCTGGAAGGGGATGATACAGTATGAATATTTGGAAAGTATCCACTCGTTTAAAAGAGAGAAGAGAGTGATGCTGAGAGCCAAGTGACGAGAGGGGGGGGGGGGGGGGAGGCTGCACAGGGAGGCAAAAGCAGGGAATGGAGAATGTGAGTCCAAGAAAGAAAGAACCAAACCACAATTTGGCATCCTGCTCCTGTCTTTCTTTTTGCATTTTGACATGGCCTCCACCCTTGTGCGCTGGCCCTGATGGCCCGCGGTGTGTAGGGAGGAGGGCGAGCTTGTACTCCCCCACCAGCCTCCTCCTTAGTGTCTCCTGAGAGCACATGACAGAGAGCATCCAGCCTCGCAACTAGCCTTCCTCAGCCAAACTGTCCTGCCTGCCAGAGCCACCTGCTCCCCAACAACCCTTTCCTCTGTCTGCTCCAGACTATTTACAATCAGCAGAGAAGCAGACAAAATATTTACTAATCTCCAGCGCTGAACTGCAGGCAGAGAAAAAGTATAGTATGAGGCTTGACAGCAAATTAGTGCCCTGCACTGACACATGCGGTGGTGTGGCTCGACAGGTCCCCTCCTTTCCCATTTTATTATCGCCCATGCTTGAATTATTCAGTGGCAGCCATTAGCATAACAGCAGCCATTTTATATTTAGCTCCCCCTATGTTGACTGCGTCAACATTTCACTCCAAATATTCAGTTAACATCTCTGACAAGAGGAAAGAGGCAGCGGATCAGCAGTTATTGACAGCAATTAGTGACAAAGAAGAAGATTCTGAAATCACAAAACTAATGTCTCCTCACTTCCTAGCAGGGAAAAAGAAATAGTCCATAATTTTGATTAGCATGGCAAATTCTAATGACATTTGCCCAAAACAATCTGCCACACATTTATAGATGTGCTGTAGCTATCACCAAGTCTCATTTTTCACTATTAGCAGTAAAGTGAAAGACCCCTCCTCTCATCTGCGAGCCGGACCGAGCGGACCGCTGCTGCCATGATGAAAGCGCTCAATGCTCTCCGAAATTAAAACCTTTGCACAGCAGTTAAGGTTGAGCTGTGTGAGCCACTCTTCACTGATGTTTTATAAAGTGCATTTAATTGAATAGCATTTAATTCCTGGGTATAATATGTGGAGCGTGGAGCAGCATTATTAATGTGTGTGTGAGTGTGTGTCTGATATGCTTGTGACTGGCATGTGGTTCCATCTCTCCGCTGCGTTTTGTGCTGTCCTCATCCCCACCAGCTGTACACTTTGACCTCCCACTCATCTTTGATCCGCTGTCAAAGAGCTCGCTCTCTGCCGTCGCTCAGCTTCACTCTGCAAACCTTCACTTCTTGCTCCAGATTTGGGCCTGCAGTCACTCAGTGTGAGCTTCTCACAGTCTGTTTGAGGCAACTCCCTGGTTAAGCCCCTAGAAGAGAGAGAAGATCCATTTGTAATTCACTCAAACCAGAAAAGCGCCTGGTACAGCCAAGGCATCACAATATATGCAGTTTGTTAACTTAATTAAACTGCAAAAGGTTACGGAATCAGGGGAAATAAAGCTGCCATTTCCCCACACAGCTGGTCTGACAGAGCTGACGCCGGCGGGGGTGATTTCTCTTAAACATGTTCACGCTGTGTGTTAGCGAGTCAGCACGTTGATACATTATATTGAGATATTACAGTTTGTTTTTGATGATTGTTGATGGCAAACTTCTTGTCTTTATATATAAATTAGAGGGAGATTAAATATACAGTGCGTGTGTTATTTATGTGTTGTGTCACGATGACCCTGTTGATCATGAGACGAGCAGAAACTCTGCTTTATTCATTAAACACATTTTGTTCTTTGTCCTCTACAGGAAACTACAGACTACAGATTAATCTAATCCCATGAAAGTAAACCTTTAAATGTACATTAAGAAGTCAAGTTACAGTTTTTAGGAAACATAATAAACATTCAGTCAAAGAGCAGATTACAGATTAATCTGTGGTGGACTAAAGTACATTTACAAGTACTGTATTTAATTATGAGGTACTTGTACTTAACTTGAATATTTCCACTTCCTGCTACTTTATTCTTCTACTAATATATATAAATATTATATTTTTACTGCATTACATTTATCTGAAAGCTTTAGTTGCTTAGATTACGTTACAAAACATAATCAACAAGATAAAACATATGTAACACAATAATGCTTCAGTATTTATAATCCCATAATATATTTGTATATGATTCTGGGCCATTGTACAGACTGAGCATTTACTTTTAGTACATTAAGTATATGTTGACACTAATACTCACTGTTACTCATTACTTGTATTTCAACACAAAGTAACTCTTTCATAAACTTAATAGTTTTAAAGCTTGTAATCATGAAGGTCTACGAACACTGTGACGACTGAAGAGGTAGAAACTCTTCACATTATTGTTACTGTTTCATGTGTGGAAATGTTTTCCTGGAAATGACAGAAGTATTTTTTAAAAGCCCGACATGAAGCACATTAGCTCAGATATTACAAGAGCTGCAATGAAACCTCAGTCAGCAAATCTGCCATTTGCATGCGACCAGCACAACACAAGTGTAAAACTCAAAGAAAGCTCCTCCTCTGATTGTCGCACACATGTGGACATCGCCAATAGCCGCTGATCTCACACTGTTCCGAATATTTATACTTCTCTCCGGGACGAGACTCAATACTCCCTTTCTCTCTTGGATTAGCATAAAAAAAAGTGTCACATAGATTCTCACTCCCTCCCAATGTGCACTAAAAAGTTTCAACCAAAGCACACACCTTAAACTTTTTAACTCCTGTGTCAGGCTGTTACAGGATCAACGCTTTCCCTGCGTCTTACACAGAGTTCATGGCTGCAGATTGTACACGCCGCACATATTTGTGTAAAATAAACAGAACATGCAGCCTGATATTGACAGTCACCTCCTGAATGTAGCCTCGCCTGTGTGGGAGATTGAGGCGATGTGTGTGACTGTTCCTCAGGATGTGACACATGTCTTGTTGGGCCGGTACGGCTCCTTACTGTCTCCCCCCCCCCCCCTCACGTCATCTCGCAGTGGGGAGAGGAACATGCTCTCTTTCTCTGCGCTCCACAGCCTCCTTGTTCTTTCCTCTCACTGTAACATTGCAGTATTTCAGCATACCAATAACTGGGACTGTGGGGGATCCTCTGCTCCTCACTGAGCTGCCAGCCACCCAGGTGTGACTACATGTCAGAGACAGTCCCACAATTACACTCTCCTCCTGACTTTGCTCTGCCAGCCCTTCCTCCCTGCAGAGACGGCTGTTGTACACAGTTGCTGTCATGCATTAACCTACAGGTATGTATCTGGCACGCATGTGCACATTTAGCTGTAAAGATAACACGTACGTTTGAAGGGCTGCGCCTCGTATGCTTTCCAAAAACCTTTTTAAACTTTGTGTTATTTTTGCTCCGTCTCTCTGACCGCAGCCACAAATCAATAAGGCAGAAGTTGTATTACTGGGAAAATATCCTACTATGCTTCTCCCTAAATAATTGATTATAATTGAGTAAATGTTCATCTCAGAGCATTGAAGGCCACCGTTACTTGTCTTGTTGGGGATCCTTGATGTGCAGAGTACAACAACAATAGGTTTCAAGATTAGTAATGCAGTACTAGCCACATCCCTTCCTAAGTGATGTAGCTTAGAAACACTAACACCAGACAACTTTGTTTCTCTTTCTAGGAGAGAACAAGTCATCCTCAATATGTGTTGTGTTCTGGTTCCAGAATGATGAAGACAGTCGGAGAACAGTTTAGTGTCTACAGGATGATTTCTTTCATTTCCCTCCCAAATAATATACAGATGTTTATGCATTCTATTATCTCAAATGGCTTGAAAAATTGTGCAGTAAATATAGCTGCAGCAAATGGAAAACAATCTTGAGGCTGGCCCTGGACACCTCCACGTCCGGGCCGAGTCCCTGATGTTTACGTGTCCGGTGGAGACGCACAGAGTGGTCAGGGGAGCACGTGGAGGTGAGGACAGGTTTAATGGACAGAGAAGAAGAGCTGTATAACACCGGGGTCAGTTACAGCAACACATAAATACATTTCTCTGCATTTCCTTGTTTTCTTTGTCATTTTTAATATACAAACTTTATGATTATACAGTTTGAAAAGCAGGGATTACTTCCTGTGGGCGTCGGGTGATTGACAGTAAGCAGAGAGTAATGTAATGTGTGCACTGACATGAAAACACTCATCTAAGTCACAACATAATATCAATAAAACAGAGATGAAATGAAATTACAACTTCACACAGACTGGGATGGATCATCCCGCTTGGGAAATTTCAAAGTCTGTTTGCTTTTTGTCTTTTTTTTTCACACACAAATGAATGGCAGTGAATGGCAGCTTTATGCAGAGTTAGCCCTGATGTCTCCAGCTGCACAGAGGGTGGGTAACCTAGATAATTGGGTGGTGCACACTTAAAACACTAGATTTATAAAGTTGCTGTTTTGTATTAATGAAATACACAGTTATTAGTCGTGTGGAAGGAAAGAGCAAACAAAAAAAACAACGTACGTGCAACGTACTATACACTCTTTGAAATAGGATACTATTTTTGCAGTTTACATGTTTTACATATGCACTCAAACCTTAGTATTAGTGTGCAGTATAGAATTGGGGAACATCTAGATCAGGGGTCACCAACCTTGTTGATACTGAGAGCTACTTCAAGGGTACTGAGTAATACAAATAAGAAACTTGTTTGATACAAACTTTCTGAATAACATATTTGCACGGTTCACCTTTAATGATAATAGTATCATTAATAATAATAATCATAATAAATATTCATTTATGTGAAGAGACTGTCTGATCTGGCTAATTATTCCTCACAATGATTATCAACAATGATTTACCATATTAGGAAACACAGATATATTTAATAATGCAACATTATTTATGTTCTCAATCTATTTCGACATTTGAAAGTCAGAGTTATCACATCTGATATATTTGTAAATATCTTTGACAGTTTTGTATGAATGAGAACATTTGAAGCATTTTGTTCAAAATCACACCAGTTATATTTTAGTACAAAGTATCACTTCTGTTAAAAAATGAAGAAATCAATAATCATGTCACATCTTCAGGTCATATCGTGTTTGTCATACCTGTCAAGCCTCCCGTTTTCCCTGGGATTATCCCGTATTTTTACTTCTATCCCGCTTTTCTCCCCGTGATTATCCTGTATTTTTAACCTTTCAAAAAAAAAAAAGGCCAAATTAAAAAAAGTGTAGTGGCCTCCGGTAAAAGGTGGCAGTATTATGTTTAACTTTAGCTGAAAAACATTATCTGCCAGTAAACACACAGAAGAAGAAAACAGGAACAACACAGAAGACTAAAACATATGGATGAGAGTCACAGTGAACGGGAGATAGATGGAGACGCAGTTGTACCTGCCAAACAAGTTAAAACTTTATGTAAGTACCAAATGGGAGGAGACCTTCCCTTATTTATTAAAAGCAGAGTCGGGCAAACTCGTGCTTTTTGTAAAGTGTGCCATTCAGATGTTAGCATTGCACACGACGGAATAAGCGATGTTCGCCAGCAAGAAAAATCGTCCAAGCACAAGCACGCCAAGAGGCACAAAAACATACACTGTCAATGACTTCATGTGTGACAAGAACTGTGTCGGAGGCAGACCAAGTGACCAAAGCTGAGGGAAAGATGTCGATGCTTTGCGCCAAAAATAATGTATTCAGCTTCTGCGATGATTTCAGTCGCAGTGTAGCGGACATGTTTCCCGACTCTGCCATCGCAAGGAAGTAGGACTACTCGTAGGGGGAAAAAAAAGCCACACAACTCATCACTCATCAAATAAATTGATGATAACTAATAAATAAAATACATAAATCTTATAAACATGTCTACAAGTAATACATACTTTAAATAAACATGTATTTCCTGAATGTATATACCCGTCCCTTATGTGTTTACATTTACATTGGTGGCTGTTAAAATATGGGCGGAGTCCGGCAAACAAATCTCTTATTTTGAAATTCCAATGTTGACAGGTGTGCCTGTTTGTACAAACCACTAACTTTGTAACATCAGAGTGGAGATCACATCAGAACCTTTCTTCTCGTCTTTGAACAGAGTTTTCAATAACATCATTGCACCTTTCAAGACCTCTCCGTCCAAAAAGGCTTTCTTGTTCTTATTAAAATAATGTGCAGCTCTAAATGAAGCTTCTGATGCTTTCTGTGACTTGTTCACCGGCCTGGTGAAAAGAGATGCTGCTGCTCAAAGCTTTAACTCCCGGCTTGTTCTGCCCGCAGTGCTGCAGGTGGTAGTTAGTTAGTTAGTTAGTTAGTTAGCATGGTAGCTTCTGTGACACGTACCGAAGTGTTTCCACAATGTGCCGCTTTGTCGTCGCCACGCAAATAAGACGTACACACTTTTCTTTCACTGTTGTAAAAAATAATTCTTCCTCCCAATCGTTTTGAAAATAGTTCATTTTCTTTCGCTTTTCTGCCATGTTTAGTGTAAAACACGCACCTAGCGCCCCACCGTAGCTGCTCCCACTAGCTTGTCTCAGCGAAAAGGGAAATGGAGATTTAGTTTACAGGGTCAGAGTTCATATACATAAAACATTTTAGTTTTTTAAATTCTATATTCAATATTTTCATTTTAAAATTAAGAATAATTCAAGTGTTATTGATTTAAAAAACAAAACAGCAAAACAATTAAATACACATTTTAGATGGAGCTCCATGTTGACTTGTGCTATTTTTAGAACATGCCCTGCGGGTGACTCACGTAGTCCCTGCGGGCGACCAAGCGCCCGTGGGCACCGCGTTGGCTACCCCTGATCTAGAGAGTATTCGACCTACAATTCCTACAGTCCCTCCTCCTTTACTCAGAGTGCATTTCTGTTCTCTGTGAGCTTGACGGGCCAGCTGAGGGCTGCAGGTCACGAGATGTGCAGCACAGGGTAAGTATTGTAACGTAAGGTAAGTTATGTCTACTTTTTGGCTCCACACTCAGCCACGCGGGACCACAAGGATTTGAACTGCGACTGGTGAAACATAAAACACACTTTTCGTTCATTCTTACCAGGAGAATTGTTTCCACAGCCTCTTTGATGGCACCATATTTGGTGGCAGGAGAAGAGATATAATGATATGATGATATAAAGGAGTTTCCCTGGGAGCAGAAGCAGGTAGGCTTTCACTGAAGAGCATAAGAGGGAAAAACAGGAGATTAAAATGCAAATGAGGGGGAAAGATCGCGGAAGTTAAGGTAAATCAGAAAATGGAGGGAGGGAGAAGGGGATGAGGAGGAGGGGGTGAGGTGTGGCAGTGGGGTGGGGGGTAGGGTGTCTGACATCGCCCCCACGGTCATAACAGCAAGGTCTGCATATGGGAGCAGCTGCTGTGCCCTCTGCTCCCTCACTGGAAAATATGGCTGGAATATTAATGGCGCTGCTAATTCTGCTTACGCAGCATTTCGTGGCGCTCTGAAGGTCCAGTGAGCCCCGTTACGTTCGCCTGTTAACCGTGATGGACTGTCTCTCCCAAGCACGGGTTAGACTAGCGGAAGATCAGAGCTTTATCTGTGGAGCCTGAACACTTCGTTGGACTACACACGACACAAAGATCCACTTGTTATTTACAGAAGAGTGTTTAACATTTCTCAGCTGGCTCCAGACATTATTTCAGAATAATTAGAGGAAAAGTCTTTCCTCACATCTCTTTGATGCAAATCTATTTCAGTTCCTACCTTTGGCATCACCTCCATTTCTGTCTCACCCTGTCAGCTCATTGTCTGAGACGAGCTCGATTGGCTGCGATGTTCTTACACAAGAGTTGGGCTAATTTGAAGTAAACTCTGCACAAGTGGCTGAGTCGTTGTTTTGTGACCCTGTTTGTGTTGGATGAGCACACCGTGCCTCTCTTGGGAGCAGCCTACAGGCATCCCACAGATCTGACACGCAGCTCTGCACGCTCACACAGAAAGAGAGAGGAAGGGAATAAAAAAAAATACAGTTCCCCAAGAATCCTGCCTGAATTCATTCCAGAGAAATAAAAACTAACTTTATCAAGTTTCCAAAGCTGGGGTCAAAATAAGTAAATATGAAGCATGTAAGATTTGGGTAAATAATCGTGCAAAGAAAGGGAACCTGAGAAAAACCAACAAGCAGCATTTTAACATTCATGCTGGAGTGAACTCTTTTAACTCTTCTCAGTGACAACACACGGATTTCTTTGCAAAATCTGAAAATATTCAGGACCTTTGTGAATGTATACATAAGGGCCTGAGAGGATTTGTGGGCTCCCCTCTCATGCCACTGAAGCACCTCAGCACTCAGTGGGACATCTCAGATGACAGAAGGATCTGAAATGTCAAAAGAAGGATAGAAGGAGAGGTATTGGCGAAGAGAGAGGAGAGGGGGGTGTGGACCCCAGGGAGCCTGGTGTGAGGAGGTACATGCTGGGGAGGGGCAGCGAGGTCAGAATCACTGAGCGCCAGTTTAATCTGATAGGAGTTCATCCATGCAGAGGAGCTGAAGAACCATGCAGAGAAGCACCAGTGATCTGCACAAATTATACACCAGTGAGAGGAGAAGACAGACAGGAGAAAATATATGGACGTGTGTGAGGAATGTAGATGATTCGTGACAGAGAAGGGAAGACGGAGAAGAGAAGCATCGTGGGGTGCTTTGAAAACATGCAGGCTGGAGTCATGCACAGGTAAATGTGGAAGGTATACCTCAGTGGCTTAACAAACAAAAAATGAATAACTGGAGCAGAGTAAGAAAGAGGAAGTGCGGTGACAGAGAAAAAGAGATACACGACTTGTGATCCTTACAGGTGAATGCTACCCCCCCCCCCCCTTCTTCCTCCAGCCCTCGGAACAGCGAGGGTCACCCCTGTTTTCCTCTCTCTTTCCGCTCCACAGCATCCCCTCGTCATGCTCTGTAATTAAAACCACAGGTGGGACCGTAACACTGCCTGGCTGCTCCCAGCATGCAACAGGCACCATCTGGTTCAGAGGAGGGATGTTTTTTTTATTCCTCCAAACAGCCAGGGGTTAAAACATCAAAGGCTCAGATCTTTGATCGGACCTCAGCGGGATCGAGAGCAGAGGGAATAATATCCACTGTCTTTTGAATCTTTCTGCAACACAAAGCGTGAAATGGGAACGAAAGCTTGAGCTTGTAAACCACCAGGTCGGACAGCTACCTGCCATTCCCTCAGGGACCTCTCGCCGTCACCTATATCTCCTTTCCTGCTATCATGTCCTCCTAAAATGTCTGCCTGCAAACCTGTTAGACAGTATTCTCCAAAGACTCCCGCAGCACTGATTACTTTTGCTTTGCTGCGTGCCTCGCTAAAGTGAACATGCTCATTACTCCTTGAAACATGGCAGAAGTCATGAGACAACATGCACTGATGAGGTCACAGCACATCACAGAGCTTTGCATGTAAGCAAATCTCTGGTGTGTTTGTTTGTTTTTCAGCACCTGTGAAATGTAATATTAATTTCTCAGTAAGGTAAGACTGCATAAGCTGTATCTCATATAAATCTCTCTTTAAAATCAATATCGGAGATGAAAAGTTATGAAGGAGACAAAATCATCTCTCAAAGCCTTCACTCTCCCCGCCTGTGTAATAGAGCCTTTAAACAAGCGCTGTACAGCTGTCTCCAGACACAAGATGACAGACCAGTTCTGAGTTATTGTCACTGACAGGAAAGTGTTACGGCACAGGATGGAAAAGCTCATTTGAGATCAGAACAGAGAAGGACAGAGTAGTACCCGGAGCGTTGGCAGATTGTCTGCCTCTGCTCACTCCAGTATGCATGATGGTGCAAGCAAGCAGTGTTCATAGAACAGCCCCCCTGGTGGACAGATTCACGTTTGGTCTCTGAGGAACAATAATGACCCCAAACAGCATGCCTAAATTTAAACTAGCATCCTGGGTGGCTGCTTTTCCTCCTCCCTCCTCTCTCAGTGATGTGACACAACGTTGGCAATTTGCATTTGCATGTTATTTTTATGTACCGGGAGGTTTAGAGCAACAAAAGTGTGTGTGTGTGTGTGTGTGTGTGTGTGTGTGTGTGTGTGTGTGTGTGTGTGTGTGTGTGTGTGTGTGTGTGTGTGGTGTGGTGTGGTGTGTGTGAGTGAGGTAACTGAATGTGTCCTGAGCATCTGTTCTACAAAAGGGCCTAATAGAGGTGGGTTTAAAGCGGAGTAGAGACAAGGGGAGGGAGCACTGGTGCATTTTATGGCGTGCTGGACCTTTACAGCGCTAGTGATTGGAAAGACTTGGTCAGAGTGGTGCAGTGTGACAAACATGATACAAGAGTGTGCTAAAAGCATGAGAGCCAATTCAAACAAGTGATGTCTGTTTCAGCATCAATATTAAACATTTGTCTAATCGTCTCTAAACCCGTCCCCCGAAAGGTGATTGTCCAATCATAGCATAGCAACCGTAACTAAGCACAGCAGGCCTGTAAAGCTCAGTTTGTGCTCCCTGGATGTATAAAGAGTTTTTTTTAATCCAATCGAAACCCAAAAAATACAAAAACAAAAGTGTAAATAAAGCAAATAGATCCACGGTGCTGTCCGTGGTGCTGAAGCAGCAGACGGACGTAGTGGGACTTTTTCTCTCAGTCGTGCACGGGACGGTTCGTTAGTCGCTAGTGAACAAATCGACGGTCGCCGGCTAAAACAGAAGTTCTTTTTTATTCTACATTTCGATTAAATCTGCCACATATTTTAAAACAGGCATTAAAGGAGGTTTGAGATCTCAAAGCTTGACATTGTTGAATATCTAGAGAGCAACTTTGCAAAGCCAAAGTTCTCAATATGGAAGTGAAATCAGTTGCAGTTCAGCCTAAAGGATTTTAAATTACACAAGCCACACTACACCTGTGGGAAATCTGTAGAAAATTATTTAGAAATCTCAAGCTTTTCTGATTCAGCGAGCACTCAGACAGAGCATAGAAAGTGAGAGGTACTATTACGCTTTATGTGATCGCTGACCTTGAGCCAGATCTCTTTGTGCAGCGGGAACCATTCTCTCTCTGGTATTTCTGGGGAAGAGCAAAAATGACGCATTCAGCGGCACACTATCCATTAAGGCCGGCGCAGTAGGGGTATTATTTACCAAAATGCAGCGCTCATTGATGGATTGAGATTCATGCCTCGCAGTTCAGATATGATAAGCCACTCTACTTGGCCTTTAATTCACATCTCTTTCTGCCTCACAATTCATCCCTCTCGCTCTCTCTTCACTTGTTCTCACTCCACCGTTCCCCATGTGTTCCTTACCCCATGTGTCATATATCTTAGCTCCCTTCCCAACACCTCCACCTCCCTCATCTCAAGCTATTCTCCTTCTTCTCCGCCCCCCTCTCCACCATTTCTTCACCTCTCCTTCAGTGCCCAGCGAGGAACTAACGGCTCCAGAATCCTGATCAGCCACTTTGTGGTCTAAGAAGGCTTGCCAAACTGCCTTTCCTGTTAATCAATAGTTCCATTGGCTGCGGTTAACACCTGTAACCTCTGCATTACATGGAGGGAGATTTTCAGTCCTGGAGCAGAATAGCAAACATCTAACTTATCATGGCTGCAGCCAAATCCTGCTTATTGCAAACACATTTTACCCACTGAGCAGATAACTTCTCGGGGATTAGAAACATGGACATTTCTTGCTCTCATTTATTTTGAGGGAAGGAGTGAGCGAGTAAACGCTGATCAAAAAAAGCCTATCTGTGGGCTGTTTCTGTATCCAGCTCCAGCTCCACACTTTGCCATATGGAAGCGTAAGGAAAGTGAGGTACACTTAGATGCTGCGATAGAGGTAAATGAAATTCATACTCCAGTATCTAGGTCATTTGTAAGGCCCAAAGCAACATCTCCTTCCCTGCCTGCCTGCCTTTTCCGTGTGTTGCTTGCGTCTGTGGAACATCAAGGAGATGAAAACACTCCACATCCTGTGTATGCAACAGCTCACACAAGAAGTGTGTGCTGCAAGCACGCCAGCGTTGCGCTTGGAGTTTCGTTTGACAGTTTATAGATAGAATGAGATGTTATTGTTTCACTAAATGCATCAATATATAAAGTGCAACTCTTAATCAGTGAAATAGGTCAAACAAGTCTCCTAGCCTTAAGGAACAAAAAACCTTTTTTTGATTGAATCACTAAACTCTTTAAACATTTTCTTGCAAGCATATACAATGCAATATGATTAAAAATGAAACATAAGCAATCAACATAATTATGCATAAAACTGACACACATGAAATAAACTTAAAGATTAGAGATAGTAACTACCTGTTTATTCAAACCTGCATTAACTGATGTTTCGGCCGTTTAGAAGCAGAAATATTAAATAAAAAATAACGCCAGAATCCATATCTTCCTTAGTTGACCTTTCGAGAGATAACTAAGTTTTTGCCAAATATCAGAAACTTTTAGCAAAATAAAATGTGAATCAGTGCGTGATTTCATCAACCACCTTTATGCAAATATATTCTAAAGTATTAAACAAGGCTACATAATTAATCAAGCAGCAGCAAGGCTGCTACATCATGTCATTTCATTGCTGCTTTCCACCTATCATAGCATTTTATTATAAAATAATAATTTTTTCCTTCCTCTTGATCATGTGTTCTCTTTGGTGTTGTTATTGGCCCCTATGGTGAGAGAGAGTTAGTTGAGGGCCACATAAAAACAATTGGATGAAATGTTGTTTCAATGACGAGAAGATCACAGAGTTGTTGGGAAGTTTCTTTAGAAACCTTCTGTTGAAAGCTGAGAAATGAGCCAGCTCACAGTGTGATGAACACTATTAAAGTAACAGCTTGTTCCATGTAACTTTCGTTTCTCTGTTTTATGGTTTTAAATATTTTTGTTTTTCCTGTAAATACCTGGCCAAAAAAATTCAGTTGCTCTTGTGAAGTGATGAGGGTTTATAGTCGTCTAAACATTTAATTAAAATGATGGCGTTTAATGGCATCAAGGGGAAACCTCGGGTCCAATGTGTCTTAAACCTGCAGTCTCTCTAACATCCAGCAGGGGGCAGCTCTACACGCAGAGTGTGTAGAAGTCTATGAGAAAATGACCTCTCTTCTTCTTCAACATGATGTTCACTTTGTTGATTATGCTCCTGTTTGGTGTGAAATAAATTAAACACACGTCATAATTCATCCATGAGAGGGCGAGAGTCCATTCTTCTTCACTGGCTTGTTACGGGTGTCGCTGTACACCGGTATTGACGATAACCATGATAATAAAATATTGATATCATGTAAATAATCCAGGCCTCCTAAATGATTACAGACTCTCCACCTCCTGAATTTAACTAAATACATATTAAATAAAGTCCAGGCAAGTTTTTTTTTTTTTTAGAAAAGTCTTTCTGGGAACGTCGGACGCAACGACAAAAAACTAAATTGCGGCACTTCATCACAAAGATGCACTGACTATCACAAGACGATGATATACAATGTCAGTAAGTGTGAAGGTGGAATCCTCCTTTAATGTCAGTGGCATAAACACTGTGGCTCATTTAACTGCATCGTGGCTGTTTCTTCGCTGCTCGTAGATCACTGTTGCCTTCTGCTGCTCCGCTCGTCTGCCTGGATGAACTCCGATCACATTAAGTGGAGCTTCACAATCCCCTCCCACGGCATCACCCTCACACCCGTCCTCCATCCATCCCTCTCTTCCATGTGAATCTCCGGGTCCCAGAAGTGTACATTCCTTCGCTCACTCGGCCCTGACCCTCGCACGCACACACACACACACACACACACACACACACACACACACACACACACACACACACACACACACACACACACACACACACACACATCCTCCATTCAAACATACTGCACACACTCAGAAATGGACCATGAAGTTGGCTTGTGGGAGCCTCCAGCGCACGTCTCCATCACACCTCAGCAGTATTTAGTCCTTGGTTGGTTGATTACGACGCCGCAAGGATGACTTTGATGAAGGACGTAACATGATCAGTATTGAGATTCAAATTCCACATTTCACATGTCCACTAATTATGTTAAACAGTACAAGACTTCCCACTGGAGGTTTGCGTGGTGTTTGTATCTCGCCCTCTGCCGTGACTTTATTCCTACAGACATACCTCCCCTCCTCTGATGTTTTATTTTTATTTGCATTCAGTGAATAATGCATGAACAATCACAACCAAAAGTTACTTCACAGTGCTTTTCATATCCCAAACATATTTGACAATAGCTTAGTAGCAGGTAACTCAGTCTGGGAAGCAGATTTCAGCCCAGACAGAGAAGCTGGAAAAAAGAACAGATTGTGGCAGTTGACAGGTGGAATGAAAAGAGGTAGTTTCCTTGATGTCGAAAAGGCTCAGAAGAACCCAGATCAAAGTTTCAAGTGACTTTTAATATTTATCCAAGAAAAATATTTCGGAAAACATCAGTAGTTGTTTTTCCGCTTTCATTTGAACTGTTTACTTTGCTAAAAAGGCCAAATCATTTTTAACAGACTTCACTAATGGTGGTTCTTTTCAACAAGTCAGTTATAGAAGGATGTGATGGGAGAAGATGTCCCAGTTCTGCTTTATAACACCTGGTATATGTTCTGTGTCTCCAGGATGGTTGTGCCTACACTTGTAGGTGAGTTTATATCATAGATTGAATAAGAAGTGGACATCAGCCTCGAGTTTGGATGGGAAGATGGTGCTGGAGTGGAGCAAGGCCCCCAGCGTTGGTGGCAGGACCTCGGTCATTCCTATGAAAGTTGTTCAGCTGATTGACATTTTCTCATTGTGAGTCTTTTTTGCTCAATGGCATCATGTGAAAGACCTGGAGGTTGTAATTCAACAGTTTGGCTACTATGGAAATTGGCTTGGGCGGGGAATAAACAAAGAATAGCAAGTTACCAGCTGACGCTAGCACTAGTTGGCTATCCTGGTTAGCAAGCTGCATACATAATTCACATTATATTAGTGATATTAATTTGGATGCTCATTTTGGCTAATGAAAAGCCGACTCCTAAGAGTGTCTTCCGCAATGTAGCCCCGCCCTAAAGCAGAGCCAGCTATCGTGTATTTTATTTTAAATGGAACCATAAGTTACTAAGTGAACATCATGTGTTGAAGAAGACTTGAAACTACAGATTGAAACCATAAAGTCATTAGGAAAAGATTTACTAAATCAAGTAATAAATAAAGTGGGAACATTTTCTCATAGACTTCTGTACAATCGTGCATTGTTTTGCCAGCGGTGGTGTCGCCCCCTGCTGGACATTATTAATAATGCAGGTTTAAGGCTCTTCTGCTTTGGCTCGTTGTTTTATACATGCAACAGAACTGAAGAACACTTCACTGTAATAACAATAATTCATCCACCTTCAAGTTTTCCAGGAAACACTATGAATTTTATAAAATAGAAAAAATAAGACAAGCTAAAATCCCTCCTCCAGACAGTTTAATGTCTTGCTGAGCGGGGGTCGGGGTGCTGGTGAGCTTCAAATGAAACTTCATAACATTTACATTTTTCCCTCATTAGACACATATTTTATCCAAACCTTGAGAATTAATTATCGTGCCCTGCCAACTAAATCTCATTGATTTCCTATCTTTCCCTGAATTGATATGAATTATATCACTCACGCCTAATGCTGGGGCATACAGCTCTCGGCAGACGTGGATTCCCAATGCATATTTTAGAAGTGTGTGCACACAGGAGAGGAGGAGGTGCGAGTGTGTGAGAGGGAGATCGATTGTTGTGTTTGTCTGCGCTTCAGTTTCTGCCGCTATAAAATATCTGTGCTCGGTGTCGAACAGACGCCTAATGTTTTCCCGTTCCAAAATGTACGGTTGAATGATAAGTGTTCTCAAATTAGAAAAACAATTGATGATCCATCTATAATCAGTGCAAGAAAGTCAGAAACAAATATTGAGATTAATGTTATTCTGTAGTTTTCTGTGTGGAGTAAAATGCTAATGAGGATTGTAATAAAGAACAAATATTTTGATCTGCTAATGTGACAGGTGTGTGTGGACATATTTCAAATTAAAGCACAAAGTCCTCGCTTTTATTCTTTGCTCCAACGGTGTTTCCTTTTCTCCTTCGTTCTCTTCCTCTCACTGCTTTCCATTTCAAGTCGCAGGTGATATTCCCTCGTTCCCCGCTGGATTGTCATCAACTGTCATCAATGGCAGCGGACCTTGAACCAGATACAAGATGAGGGATTTCTCTATCCTGCTTAAGTGTGTGCGTGGCATCCAGACTGAGAATGAGTCCTGGCTGCGGTCGGGAAGCACAGAGCGCCGTGTCTGAGGCCTACCAGGAGACCTCGGATAGCCAGCGCACCGTGTCTTAAATCTCTACCCGAGTGTCATCTCCCCTCATGTTCCCACACGTCGCCCGAACAGCAGCCTATAGGGCCGAGAGGCAGCTGGTTACAGAAGTGTGTGGATGGAAACATGCACTTTATGCTTCATCATAAAAAAAGTGTTCTTCCTCAACTGCTCATTTTTATTTTATATGTTCCAAGGTTTCCATTGCTGACCCTCGTGTTGTCTTCGGGGTTCTAGAGACTGCTGGACGTCTAACAGCTCGAGGAAACCCGGGCGTTCAAATACAGCAGCTTCTTCAGAGGCCTACGCGTCAAACAGGGCTGCCTCTAGTGGCCGTAGTAAATATGACGGGGGCGAGGGAGGAAGTCAGGTGACGTAGTAAGAAGAGCGACAAAGAAACACATGCTGTTCGTGTACCGTATGAAACCATCTTATTGTGTGTGAAAGACACCAAGAATCTTTCATATGCAGGGGTCAAACATTTCATTACACAATCACAGGTTTTATAAATGAAATATTCTTCAGATAAAAATCTGCTACAGAAAAGATTCCCTTCCTGAACCAAGTCATCCAGCCAAAAGAAATCAACATAAATGGTAATTTTACTAAAAATGTGATTCACTTTTCTGAACCTCATTCGCAATTTCACTCACTCAACAAACAAAGTCTGAGAGGCATGAAACCTGCGGCTCTCTGGGGCTAATGGTCGTAATGTAACATACTTATCATCATGTCATTTTAACTACACGTAGAAGTCTCATGGTGCATTCAAAAGTGTCTGTATGAGAAGTTGGGAGAAAGTGTCGTAAAAATCAGTTTGATTCTTGAATTTTCCAAATTTTATGAGAATTGCTTAGAAATCTTTTGCTATTACTACCAGCTGTAAAATATGAGCCTTGGAAGGATCTGTTTTCTAACATTGAGTTGTATATGTGGGGGATGTTCATATATTTGGCCTTTTTAAAACTCGTCAACAGGAAAACACCTGGTGAATTACAAAGATCTTGTTTCCATAACATCCAGCTCCTTTAGTGGGACACTGAATCATCACCGGTGCAGCAAGTTGCTTTTAGAAGTCACATGATTAGTGGAATGCAGATCACCTGTCTGTAATCAAGAGGTCTCCATTAAATACACCTGTGGACGAGCCAACACCTGCAGGGAACCGGGGCTGCGACACCTGAGTCAATGTCATCACAATTAAAGCTGCATATTGACCTCTGAGGCGGCGCCCTTCGTCCTGAAGGTGATGACAGAAGTCTCGGATGTGTTCATCAGTGTCTGTGTTCACTCTGCACCTTGCAGCCTCTGTCTGTGCTCAGCCGGCTCCCAGAGCGCCGCACAGCTGTGGGTGTCGATGGTGACAGGTCCGCTTATTAGAGCTGCTGGCCACATGACTCTATGCACGCTCATCCAGGCCTCTGGAGCCATGGAGGCACACACACACACACACACACACACACACACACACACACACACACACACACACACACACACACACACAAACGTCCTCCATTCAAACATACTGCACACACACAGAAATGGACCATGAAGTTGGCTTGTGGGAGCCTCCAGCGTACGTCTCCATCACACCTCAGGAGTATTTATATCAAGGCGTCTCATGCAGACACTAAAGGCGTCTTGTGCGTCGATTCCTTTAAAAGGTGTCCTTTTGTCCGTCTCAGCTAAGTCTCTCCCCTTGCTCACATACATACTGTACACACACACACACACACACACACACACACACACACACACACACACACACACACACACACACACACACACATGTTAAGTACAGTAGCCATAAAAAGCTGTAACCTCTTGAGCTGTTGCACATCTTCCCTCCCCTAAAATATAAAGATTTATATCAATGTGTTAACCCTTATTTTTAAATTTTATTTTTTTGGTGAATTAAGAAGGAAAAACTATTTATTTGGGGGTTTAAACTGGATCAATACAGATGTTATTTTGCCAAAATAAACAAAACAATAAAATGAATGAAGTGAAGTGGTGTGAATATATAATATTGTATAAGTATGCAGCTGACCTTCTTGAAGGAGGCAGCAGTATTAATAGTAAATGTAAACGTATCCTGGATAACCATTAGGCAGCTTGACCTTCAGCGACGCAGTGTCACCATGACAACCACCACGTCAACCACCACGACCCCGTCCATCCCTCCGCTCTCTCCTGACCTCGCAGAGCTTCAACGCTTCGTCATAACCTGACACCTCCCTGTCACACACAGTTTGACACTTCGCCCCCAGCAATGACCATACTGTAGAAACAGATGGAAGTGAAACACTGACACACACACACACATAAAACATATGCAAGTAAGTATCTTCCACTCCAGAGGCACACTGTATGCTGACATCTCTGGGAGATGAGACACACACGTTGCCCTTTACTGTATCTTATGTGCATAGAAACTGTCAAATGTGCTTATACTTTATAACGTCCATGTTTATAAGTCCGGGTCTTATCTTCGTCAAAGAAAACCTAAACTGTTCGTATAGTTTTAGTCAATGAAAAGACATTTTAGTCTTTTTTATCAGATTATATTGAACATTTCAGTCGAGTGAAAACATCCCCTCGTTTCTATCTTCTGTTGTTGTCGTTGTAAACTTTAACTTAAGTTACTGAGTCCTCCCGACTCATCGTGTGCTGCAACGTTTCCTAAAACAACAGTTCGTATCAAATCTACAAAACTCCAGCAACACGTGTTCATTACATGCTTACAGTCTTTTTAGAAATAACTTTGGAAGTTACGTGACGCATAAATAAAATCTGCTTTCACTCGGGACACGAGGAGCGCCTACACTTTAGTCTCTTTCAGATATTGCATGTTGATACGTGTTAACGTCGGTACCGTCTCATCACGACCCTACTGTCCATAACTTCTGAAGTAGATTATGATTACGTCCAGGTGACTGGATTCAGACTCCAGTACTATCAGATCTTTACAAGCTGCATTCAGTGTGAACTATCGCTTTAATATTGTCAAATATCCCACTGAACATGGTTCAACCAGCAGCTCTGTGTCTATATTGCTGCAGTATCCGGCTCTTTCTGAGTTGCCGCCAAGGGAGGTCTTAGAGGTGAGATGCTTTTCTCTCCGATAAATTGCTTATTTTTCCTTCTCCTTCCGCCGTGAACTGGACCTCTTGCTCCGGTCGGCCCTTCGGTGTCATCTGCTTTATTGCAGTTAATGCTCCAAGTTACAGAACAGCCGCACTGCACTTGGGAGCTTCCAGCCGTGCCACCCAACTTAAGTGCCAATCCATTTTTAATCATAGCTGAATAAATAATAGCATCTTATTTTTGAATAAGAAAATAAAACACTGATGAAAAATGGAAAGCAAGTTTAAGATGTGATGCATTGTCTTTAATTAAATTGAGTTAACGGTTATCTGCATACTGCAGTCCGCTGCCGGGGTCGTACAGCACAAAACACATTTAATGGCCACCTTATGTGAAATATTTAAATATTCATCTGTGCATTTACATTTGATATACTCTGCAGCAATAAAGTGAGATTAAAAGACCTATTTGAACGTTTTTTTCACATGTGCTTAATGGATTGGAGAACTTTTTATGACCTACGCTTTGTCCCTGTTGTAGTAATGGAGATGTTGCCTCATAAAATCACAATTTAATAGAGCAAAGCCTTAATAGTCTGGAACTCTAATTGTATAAATCCCAAACATATATACACATTGGTCCTATCGTCCCCAACGCGGGAGACATCGTGCTCCTGCCTGCACAAGGTGATGAGTATTGATGTACGGCTGCACATCCTGACGAAGACGTAATCAACAATTTGTGTTGCATGCAAATATGTAAATGACAAGGCAGCATCTAAGGGGCTAATTGTGAGAAAAAACAACACTGCAATAAATGAGTGGCATATGGTTCCAGTCGTCTCTTTGTTGGCAATTCCTATACACCAGGCAATATATAGGTGGAAGTGCATGCGGCAGCAGAAAGTTTAACTGGAGCCTTATGCTGCCTTCCTGTAATGACAAAATGAAGTTTGGAGTTTGGGAGTTTTGTTCCGGTGTGGGTTTTGTTGAAAGGAGAAGCAAGTATTTCCAGAATGATTGCAGTTACTCTGTGAGTAATCGTAATCCGTGTTCAGCATGCTGCTCCATGCACTTCAGCCTCCAACTTTAAATGAATGTAAATATGTTTGTCTACTAAAGTGTGCTAAGCTCCATTATTTTACTGTATCTCGATCACAACCTGCGAGGCTGCGGCCCACTGAGTGCCAAGATGTAAAAGCTGTCCGATGAGTCTCAACGATATGCAAAGCTCCCCTGTTAATAATTCATGTCTGAGTTTACAAATGGCACTGTTGCGCAGAGACGAATCAGTCGAGTCGTAGAAATGCTGTTTGGAGGAGATGAAAGTTTAATTCCTGTCCTAGATTACGACTCCTCGTATCTAAGCAGGCCCATTATTTTGCCTCCGCCGATGTTTTCCCACCCGCTGTAATGGGAAATGAAGGGAGATGCAGGCTGCAGTCGCAGGACACGACAGGTTATGTACTCACCGAGGATACTCCCTGATAGCTGACAGCTGGGGCGGCTATTTGCATCGCTGTTTGAGGGAGCGTCCTATTAGGCCACAAGCTGCTGGAGGGAAGGGAAGGCCAGTACTGTAAATGTTGCATGTTAATGTGTGTGTGTGTGTGTGTGTGTGTGTGTGTGTGTGTGTGTGTACAGTATGTATGTGAGCAAGGGGAGAGACTTAGCTGGAGACGGACAAAAGGACACCTGTTAAAGGAACCGACGCACAAGACGCCTTTAGTGTCTGCATGAGACGCCTCAATGTAAACTCATCAGCCTCATTAATAACTGACGTTTATAAAGTTAATGCTGACGACTTTCACAGAGGACATTAAACGGCGTTAAACCCAAAAGTGGAGATACCTTCGCAGAAGTCTCGATGTGTTATAACGCTACGTCACATGACCTTACGTAGTTATTTGAACCCACACTATGATCTATTAGTTTAAACCTTGAAAGGTTTGTTTCCTAAACACGCTTGAATCTTCTGCGTGAGCATTACTGTTGCTATGCTTGTTTGTATCCTACCTTCTTTAATTTCTTTGGTTAAATAGTAAAAACGTATAAATGTGGCAGGATGAACGTTCCGGGAACACGCTGTTCATCTTTAGTTGCAGTCTGTATCTACTCCCAGTTGAAGCGTTTTTTCCGGCACTAAAGATCTCTGTTTGGCATTTCACACCCCACCCTAACCTTGGAGAGATGTGTGTGACGCTGCGTGGGCTCCTGTACATCAGTATGCTGCCGTGGCAAATGAGGAAGCGTTGTCAAAGGCTGTGAAAAGCTCTTTGATAAGCGCTGAGGGCCACCACCCTGCTCTCTCTATCTGTCTCTTGGTTCCTCTCTCTCTCAACTTGCAGACTTAGAAACTGAATCAGTGATAAAAGGTGTATTTGAATTGTTTCTTTGCCTCAAGGTCTCAGGTCAAAACATGCACAGTGCTTCTGATAACAGTCTCAGCACTGCAACACTCAAAATGCACCTTTTTATTTCTCCTGCAACGTTTTGATTCTGGATCTTTGGATATTTATTAGCACGACTAATTTAAAGAAGTCTCCCAGTGAAACTTAAATCAAAGGCTTCACACATAGAAGTGAGTTTAGCCTACGCTTGGCTGCACATCACTCACACCCTCACACTGTAACACATAGGGGATGATCTAATTTAGTGGTTTATACAAACTGAAGGGTTTATTGTCACATGACACCAAACACAACAACTTGTTGATCATAAGTGACGCATTGTTAACATATAGGGGTATTCTTAGCCAGAGTTAAGGCTCCACGCCAACTGAACAAGTTAAACTCAACAAGAACTGTGAGAAATACTTTACATATAAGAGTTTTTGCAGTTCATGCATATAGATAAATCAATAGGTTGATGTATGATTCATATTGCACATCATTACTCCATCACTGCACTACATTATGTTTAAACATATCAGACATATTAAATATAGAAAGCAGCACAGCTGCTGTACAATTAATTTGTCTCAACACATTTTAAGACGGATAGAAAACAAAGCGTTCACACAATAAGTGCTTGATAATTAGAAAGCAACCTTATGTAAAGGAAGGTGTTGACATTGTTACTGCACATAAATACAAAGTAACAAGTCATTACACACTGCAGATGTTTCGTTCAAGGAAACCAACTTGTTATTTTATCGACTGTTATTTGAGTCTGCTATTTTCCTGCTTATGTTTTGCACAAAAATGTTTTTACTTTTTACTCATCTTACACATTTCCTCCTTCAGAATACAGAAAGGAACGCTCAGTTTCGATTCTTTGGCCTTTCAGAGTCCTGCAGGAAATGACTTCCTTGTATTTGATAGATTTTGCCATCTGAAGCAGTTTTGTGAATCCTGTTGGCGTCTTGTTTGAATGATGTTTTGATGGCTACTAAATGCTTGTCACAGTTCAGGAGTACGTGCACTTTGCTGCAGCAGCATGGCGAGCGCTACGACACAGAAAGCTGCAGGAACGGCCGGTCAGATGCAACAGTTGTCGCAGCTCAGCAACATTCTCGAGGAAGGAGGACGAAATGAAAACGTCTCAGACTAAAGTTAGCTCGGCTATTGTTGCTTTATCTGAAGGGCTGGAGCAGGCAAGCTCGAGAGAAGAGCTGCTTCAGGGTCAGAGACACTGCAGGGAAATCATTGTGTTCATGCACTGGTCAGTTTTCTAGGCTTCTTTCAGACGAGTGGAAAGAAAACATCAGAACACATCCAGAGTTTGTATTTCTAACTTTGTGTGTTTGGAGATTTCTCCTAAACTCACAACAGTTACATTACATACTGCTTCATTTACATATTTAAACATGAAAACGTGTAATACAAAAAGTAATTGTGTTAATGTGAGTAATGAAGTGGGGAAGTTTCCTGCTGATATCTATTAGTTACATGTTTGACCCTGTTCACCTGTAGTGTGTACAACATGTATGAATGTTACAATACATATCTTTAAAGGAGGTTTTCTCTAAAGGAGCTTTCTCTCACACTCTGAGCCAGAAATCTCCACTTCAGTAGCACTTACATACACCAAACTTTCCACTTTCATTGCTATAATTAGTACAAACAATATAAATAATTGTCTTAATGTACGTAGGGTAACAAGTGATTATTATTTTTCATGAAACAACCTGAAAGATGGAGCAGCTCTCAGACATGTATCAGAGGCGAATCATTGCTCACATATCAAAGCTTAAGAAGGAAAATAAGGAGAAAGTCAGTAGATTGGAAACTGAGCTAAAACAAAGCGAAAAATCGTTATCTGAAAATCCTAGTGAGGAGTTATTAAAAGAGATGTGTGATATTAAATGTGAGATGTATAACAAGAAAGAGGAATTCAACGTGTTTACACTCGAAACTAATTTCTACCAAAGTGGAGAAAAGTCAGGAAAATTGCCAATTAAAGTAAAAGGAAGCCACACGCATACATGATAACATTATGACACAGTGGGACCACACCTCTGGAACTCTTTATCTGTTGTATGTACATACGATGATAATACATGTTATTATAAGCAGTGTGTTGATATACAGGCACTTATTTGAACTTGGGTTTATTTGACGCCTGCTGCAGCCACTCAGTAACCCTCAGAAGAAGAACAACAACGATGTACAGGTATTAATATGGCAGGTGTTAATATGCAGCAAATCAGAGTGAAGGTCATCCTCTCACCTCCTCTGGAGTCTGTTGCTATGTAGGAGCGCTGCCTTCTTCCTGCATGTTCAGCTGCAACCAGAGTTTTTATTCTGCACTCTGGAATCTTTTGGGTTTGGAAACCTCATTACAGAAACTTTCTAAGTCTGAAATCCTGTCTTATCTCTTTTATCTGAAGCTAAATATGTATTTCTGTATCTTAGGATGGGAATTTAGCTTTTACAGAACTAATTTAAGGATTGAAGTGAGGAATCCTAAAGTAGTAAGATGACTTAGACTATGTTATAAGATCTGTATGAAGATGATACTGAAATATAATGATTGAAAACAAACTGTATGATGACGCTTTAAATATCCGGACCATCTAATAATGAATATCCACATCCTCCAGCTCCGACTGGGGGATCCCGAGGCATTCCCAGTGAGGAGATATAATCTCTCCACCGAGTCCTGGGTCTTCCCCGGGGTCTCCTCCCAGCTGGAGCTGGAGGTGCCTGGAACACCTCCCTAGGGAGGCGCCCAGGTGGCGCCTTACTAGATGCTGAACCATCTCAACTGGCTCCTTTCAACGCAAAGGAGCAGCGGCTCTACTCCGAGTCTCTCACGGATGGCTGAGCTTCTCACCCTATCTCTAAGGGAGACGCCAGCCACCCGCCTGAGAAAACACATTTCGGCCGCTTTTACCCGCTATCTCGTTCTTTCGCTTTAAATACCCGGACCATCTAATTATGAATATATATCAACTACTAAGATGATAAATGCATTTTTAATTTGTGAAAAAGTGCTATTTCCTCTGCTCCACCAACACCTTCAGAGCCTCCGACTCCTCGTAGCTAAAAGTGAACGAATGTCGAAAGTCGCAGGACGATTTAAGAATTGAATTTCCAGTTATAGTTTAACTTGAGTTAAGAAAGGAGGTCTGAGACATTGCTATGAGTTCAGGACTTCTGTAACAGAAAGACGGGATGTTTCCTTCTTTGAAACTTAAGTTTGGATCAGATATGTTAGATATGTTTCTGTAATGAGGCCATACGCGCTCTCAATCCTTGTTTACATCATAAGTCTGTAAGAGGGGGTCCGAGGGTGGTCGCCAAATTATTGTTTTTTCAAAAATTCAAATATGTCGGAAAATACACGTTACAGTAACATGAATCCAACGAATCAGCCTACTCGTTAAAAAAACAAACCTACGTAACGTTATTTTAATAGCTTAGCATTGAATGCACCTTGAAAACACGACACGTTATTGTCACAGTCTGGATTTTTGTATATCATGTTTTATTTTGAAGTGTTCACTCCCCCTTATGTCATATCTAGTTGTACTTCCTGTCTGTGTGTTTTCCCTGTGATTGTTGATTGGTTCCTCCTGTGTCCATTTACTCTGCCCTTGTGTTTCTGCCTTTCTCCCCAGCTGTTCGACCTGTAAGAAGACAAAAGTTGCTCCTTTATGTGAATGATACCGTCGGCTCTCCACCGACCTTCAGCCTTTATATTATTAGTTATTTGAAACACATTTAATTGGCACAAGTCTGCGTTAGATACAGAAATGTTTGTTATGATGAATCTCTCCGCAGCATTGATTAATATTAGCATTACTACAAAGGATTAAAATAGATTTAGATGTAAACTAATACATTTGGGTTTGTGGGGAAAGATAAACATTATTAAAATGGCAGTTGCACCTCAGTTAAATATTTCTGCGATGCTGCCAGTCAGCGTTCCTTCGCAGACTTCTAAACCTTTGAATCAACTAATTGGACTCTTTCTGTGGGAAACATACACAATCTATACACAACCAAGTCTGGCATCACCGAATGGAGACAAACCTGGCGTTAAACTTTGGAATAATTGAGATAATAATCAATTTGCAAGGACAGGTTTCTCCCCTTTGTCACATAAAAATGCACCGAGCATGAAAACCAGAAAGAAATGGATGAAAGCTTGTGAGCTGGTATATACGTCTCGATATGAGCAAGGATTGTTGTGTTTTGAACTGAAATAGGGAAATCAAACATCATGTGGGAATCATTGTTGGAGAGCAACATGAGGACAATTATCTTATTTTAATTTTCCAAGGATTGCACAGTCAGCCTTTTTATAAAATGAAGGCAAACACTCTGAAAAGTGTTAATTGAAACACAGACGAGGAAGCAGGGAGAAGCATAGTGGCTAATGAAATCTACACGCTCCAAAATTATACAAAGGTATTATTATACACCAGTTAAAGAAATATAGGTCTCATGGATCAAGTTGTGGAGAGTTTTATAGTTTCTCCTCCCGTCGTGCACGTCCAAACAAACCATTGGATTTTTTTGATGCTTCAAGGATTGTTCTCCGCGTGTCGGAAGAGACACGAATGTTAAAAGGTCTTCAATCGTGGAAAGTTTGATTAAGTTTGCTCTCATTGTTTATGTATAGAAAGAAACAACAGAATGAACTTATTCATGTAGTTTGTTTTGCTGTATGTGCCCTGATTTGTCACTTTGTCATATTTGGTGCATTAATATTTGGAATTTTAATTGCATAATGTGAATGTCTAGTATAAGGTTTCAGCTGTGGATATCGTCCAAAGTTACATCCTTTTTAGTACAAAATTGCTTTTTTAATACAATCCCTAAACTGCATCTCAACAGAAAACAATGTAAACAGGAAGAGATGCTGAAGCTTCACATGAAGCTTTAGAACGAGGACTCATCACAGATCACATTGAAAGTGCAACAGAAACAAGAGAAATGATTAAAGCAAATGAATCCTGTTTTAACGTCCACAGTGGACCTGCCTGTTGTTTTAAGAGCTGTGAACTGATCCTGTAACCTTCAGGTGAGGAAGGAACTTAACGTAAAGAGCAATTAAACACATTGTTCAGGTAACTTGCCAAACATCGTTAATAATATGTTCATTGTGTGAGGCTTTATGCCAACTTCATAATGTACAAATATGCTCCAGCTTTATTGCATTTTTAACCCAAACTACCAGACAAGCGTATAAAAAGTCCTCTTCCTGTTATCTGTGTTTCCTGCACACAGCCACAGTCCCACTCTGTGGAAGCCACCCAGCATCACCAGTAATCTGTGGACACTTCAGCAGCAGTTGTTGAAGGGAGCTCGGCATACGCACCTCCCCCATGCTGGATATTCCCAGATGGTCTGCGGAGTCAAACTGGCAACCTTGCAGTCACAAAGTCTCCTCACAAGCCTTCAGGCCACAGCTGCCCTCCTTGTTGATTGGTAATTTCTTCCTTTGGAAAACTGGATGCTTGAAAACAAAAGTGCACTCCAGCTGTTTGAAGTGTCGTAACATAACAATGCAGGTGGTAGACTGACAGCGAGGGAGATTTCGCTTCTCGCCACTGCCAGTGAGCATCTTTTGTCAAGCCTCCCACAAGAAAGGAGACATTTCTCATTTGCTGCTGCAGAATCCCAAGAGATGCTTGAATGTGTGCTCACTAATGCAGCGTCTATGCAAAGATGCTCGTCCTTCCTGGGCTCCTGAACACAACGCCTGCCGTGATGTAGCTGCATCTCCATTGCTCGAGTTTATGCATCATTTAGGTGCAGAAGCTCACAACAACACTGAGTGGCCTCACGAGCCAGGTGTACATTCAAATGTGTTGCAAATTATAACCTAATATTGAAAAAGAAAACAGAAAACCAAAATGCGATGAATGTTTGTTTCCATCCGCGAGGTAAGCAGTAGGTGACAGAACGCACTATTTATACATATTCAGTGTGGGGAAGACACCAATTACTTCACACTGGAAGAATCTGGAACACAGATACAAAACATATTATAAAAAACATATAGAAATATATTACAAACACCAAAAAATGCAAATTGCGATATAGCCCTCTGCTTCACAGGTCTTACATTAACCAATATAATAAAATATCTCACTAACACAGATTTAATTTTCACCTTGTAGACAGTTTGACCGACCTGAGCACTAACAGGTCAGAGGGGCTTTAATTACACAAAGACAGATAAAATATTTCTTTCCTGTTATGCTCAAGAATGTTGTAGTTTCAGTAGTTAACGACATAAAAATGACAAAATGTAGTTAAACTACTATTTTAAGTACATGTAGTTTAAATAAGCACCTCCTCCAGTCCTCAGCGAAACACCCGCCATGTGAGAAGTTGTCGAGTAAATTGAAGGACAGCGACTGCTTCCATTTCAGATATAAACACTATTTATATCCTCACATATGTTAAACCTTTAACAGCCACATGGTGAGCGCATGTTTTATGGATTCCTGCCATCATGTGATTTTGTGAATCTTGCATAACGCTGCCATTGTGAATGACCTGCAAAGATTGATAGACTGCACAAACACACAGCTTCCTCTAAAGACAGGACTCACCCCTCACCTCCCTTCACTGTTAGTCGCTCTCTCCTGCTCTCTGTGTCTGTAGGTGCCGCGCTGTCATGCACTGAATCAACACATCTAATGTTGTTCCATGTCATGTGTGGCTGGCAGCTCCAGCCAGAGGGAATACAAGGTATTTATCAGAGACGTGGTGTCTCCTGTCTCCTGTCTCTTTACCACATGTCTCACAGTCACCCAATAGCTGCGGACATGAGACCAGTCCTCTCTCTGGACAACATTAACCCCAGGACACCATCCATTACTTACTAATTAATCTACTTAAATTGGCAAATTTGCATTTATTATCATCAGGCAATTCTAGTAATGAACACAAACAATGTGCAAATGATCACTTTATGTTTGCACATGCTAATATACAGTCACGATGGCTCACACATTATATTCAAAGCACTTCTTTTGCATTTGCTCTGAAGACGTTTCAGTTTTATAAAGTTTTATTTCACATAACAAAGTGTTCCGGGAGCGGCTGAATGAGAACTTATTGTGTTTTCCACGAGGGCTGATGACTGCTGATGGATGGCAAATACCTAATAATGCACTTGACACAGTGATCAAAAACAAATGATTGTGCCATGTGCAGGTGTTGGAACTATAATTGGACCACTATTGTACAGTACTCTCGTTCATCATAGAGGAATCAATAATCCCGTCGAGGGAACCCGACGAATTATCCCGGAGATCAGGCTGTACGGCTCAGAGCCGACGCTGCCACAGGCGGACGCCAGAGAAACACAGCAGCCTTGAATTTAATGAAAAGTTTTCACTCAGGCCACAAATATTACCGCTTTTTAGCATATAACGAGCCCTTGAAAGACAGCGTGCCCTTGGTGTGCATGAGGAATCCAATGCTTTGTCTAGACATTTTAAAATGTTATGCTTCAAAATAAAATTCCTGCTCCGTCCTGTGAATAAATATTCTTGTGTTTTTATGAGTGAGAGAAGAGAGAAGAACTGTTGAACAGCGTTTTAAGTGTTTAACAGACAGCTTTCTATTTATTTTACAGTTGGTTTTATTAATATCCCAGAGGAAACTACAACATCCAGTGACTGCTGAATCATTCAAATATATAACCGCTGATGTGTGTCAGTGTGGAGTCAATGCATCTGGTCCACGAGGTCAACAGATCCTGAAATATTACGACTTTATTCTCATTAAATTACCACATTATTATCATCGTAACATGTTTAAACAACCTCACCGGCCACTTTCACCAACCCTGCGACACAATTACATTCCCATACGACTAAACTGCATCCTCAATTACGTTTCGATGGAAACATATAGTTATACTGTACAGTTGCAGTTTAAAACACAAAGATAATGTTGTAAATGTAACCAAAACAAAAACACAACAACACTACTTTGTTAGGTTTAGTAAAAGTTATTGTTTGGTTTGAAAACAAGTAAGTGTGTTACATTATTTACTTTTATAGACTTTGATTAGGAAAGTATTTGTGATAAGTTAAAAACTATGTAATCAGGGGAAATACATTTCCCTCAAAATGAAATAGACAATTTAGTTTTGTTGTATTGAAAAAAATGATAGGAGACACAGATGTGACAAAAGGATTATTTTCATGCTCTGGTCAATTTTGAGAGTTTAATCCACATTTAAGAATTCATTTTACTAACTTTGTTTTTGTGTGTCGGTAGATTTCTCCTAAATTCATCAAGTTAACATTAGATAATACCTCGCTTGTATATTCAAACATACAATTTCAGAAAACTTCAATAAAATACAAGAAATAATTAGTATAAATCGTCTTAATGGAAGTTATCATCTGGAGAAGTTTCATGGTGATATCTATCAGTTAAAGATTTGTTTCCACACACACACACGCACACACACACACACGCACACACACACACACACACACACACACACACACATAAAGCGCGCTGTGACCAGAGTTTCAAAGAACCATTATTTCTGAGGAAAACTCTGAAAACAAGTCTCACTGACTTTATGAAGCAACACGACCCGGTGATTGATAACAGCTGAATTGTCCGTACAGCCGCGTGTTTCTCTTTTCTTTCAGGGCAGAAATGGTTCTCCAATAAAATCCTGCACAGACCAACTTGTTGAAGGAAGTAATTTCATTGGTTCAGGTGGAGGAAATTGATATAGTCACTGTATGTGGATTCTAATCGAACAAAGTGAACATGACAAAGCTGGAATTAGAAAAACAGGGAGATTGATGGCGGTGAAAAGAAATGAAAAAGATCTTTTAATAGGTGAGAAGCTGGTTTTTTGGCACAAACTCCAAAAGTATTTATTCGCTTTAAGCCTTTTATTAAATATCTATTTAATATCTCGCCCTGAAGGTTTTGCCTTGTTCATTTTACAAATATCATTTTCTTGAAATCAGAAAAACGTGTTTGTTTTTTTGTGAAAAATATAATGTTGTGGTTCTATTTAGCAAAAGAGAGATTGAGATGGACTCAAGTAATCTCGTCTTCAACCTGAGGTGAAACGCTGACTGTGATGCATGACTTGACAGTTTCCTCATCCCTCAAATCTATTGTTTCAAATCGACTGTGCTTTCACACGATTCAATTATACAGTCCATATTGCAGGGCTGGCTTTCTACAGCAAAAATATTTGACAATATGAGAACCGTGTGTGACCCATTTATTTTGATTTGGGAAAACAATTGTATCTCATCCCTAATGTCTGTCGTGGGCAGGGTTCATAAATCACTCCGCCGGCTGCGTATGGATGTATGATAGGTGCTGTAAATTCAGCAAGTATCAAAAGAGAGAAATTAACATAGATTATGTCGTGTATTCATCAGCGATATGTTTGAAATGAAGCTGCTGCACAGGCTGATATTCACATGCCATTATTCCACGATAGCAGGAGTCAAGAGTTGAGCTTTCTTTTACAGAATAAAGCTTTCTAATCAGAATCAATTCCTCAGGAAATCTTTGAAGTTATATTTTTCTCTAAAGAGGCAAACACAGTGTCACTCACTGTATATGTTTTATGCAAAACAGAGGAGAATAAGGGCATGAGCTTTACCGCAGACAATAGATCAAACCTCTCAGTTACCAATACACTGCAGACTATCTTCTTCCTATGTTGTTTCTTACCATGAAAGAGAATTATAAAAAAAGACCTCCAACACTGCAGGAGAGAGAGACGGCGAGAGAGAGAGGGAGAGAGAGAAGAGGGAGAGGAGAGATGGAGAGAGAGAGAGGGAGAGAGAGAGAGGGAGAGAGAGATAGAGGGAGAGAGGGAGATGGAGAGAGGGAGTACGAGGCAGAGAGCATAGGCAAGGGGGAGTAGGGAAGGGCGAGCTGGAGAGAGAGCGCTCTCTCTCTCTCCTATCTCTCTCTCTGCTATCTCTTTTTCTCTTTCTACGCTTTCTCTCTCTCTCTCTACTCTCTCTCTCTCACTCCCCTCCTTTCTCTCCCTCCTTCTCCTCTCTATTCTCCTTTCCCTTTCGCCTGCTTCTCATCTATTCTACGTCTCTCTTTCTCTCTCTCTCTCTCTCTCGCGCTCTCTGTCTCTCTCTCGCTGCTTCTCTAGCTCATTCATCTTTCTCTCTCTCTTCGCGCTATCTCTTTCTTCTCCCTCCTCTCTTCTCTTCTCTCTTGCGCTCTCTCTCTCGCTCTCTCTCTCTCTCTCTCGTCTCTCTCTCTCTCTCTCTCCTCTCTATTTCTCTTTCTGCTCTCTCTCTCTCTCTCTCTCTCTCTCTCTCTCTCTCTCTCTCCCATCCCTCTTCTGTCTCCTCTCCTCCCTCTCTTTCGCTCTCTTTCTCTTTCCCTCTCCTCCTCTCTCTTCCTCTCTCTTTCCTCTCGCTCGCTCTCTCTTCCCCTTTCCTTTTTCTCGCTCCCTCTCTCCTCGCTTCTCTTCCTTTCTCTTTCTTCTCTCGCTCCCCTCCCTCTCTCTCTCGCCTCCTCCTGGCGCCCTCTCTTTCTTCGGGCCCGGCTTCTCTGGCCTCTGGCGCTCGCGCGGCGCTCGCGCGCGCGCGTGCGCTCGCATCGATAGAGAAAGTGTTTATTGCTTGTGAGAGGTGAATGATGGCGCAGCATAAAAACTCCACCAAACCGAGCAGATGGAGCCGATTGTGACAGTAAAACCCCAAACGTCCGCTGAAGGTTTTTACCGGTGACTTATGAAAGCTATCTGTCAAAACAAAGGCAAGAGTTAGCAGAATGATATGATAATGAAGCAGCGTTGCTCCGGTGACAAATTATGCTCAAAAGTAAATTGTTTCTCATAAGAGCCTCAGTGAGAGCGAGGACAGCGAGGAGAGAGAGGAGAGAGAGGAGAGAGAGGAGAGCGGGGGAGAGCGGGGAGAGCGAGATGGTCCAGGAAGTGACACGAGACAAGTGGTTAGTGAAGCTCACTGCAGACAACAGAAAACATAAATATGGACTTTTTTTGGGAAAGCTTCAACTGAAGGAAGTGTCTCAATAAAAGAGACATTAATAAATAACTGGAAGATTGTTTGGTGTTAAATCTCCGAACAATCAATAAGAAGACTCGTACATAATGTTTCTGTATTACAGGCTGGGGAGGGAGGTAACTGCACTTAAGTATAACGATTCTGAGGAACCTGTACTTTAGTTTTTCCATTTTTATGTTCCGTTATACTTCTACATTAGTTCAACAGCTGTAGCTACTGCAGCAGATTAAGGTGTTAATCTGCAGGCAAATATTCCTGCATGATGAAGATGTAAAAACAACACATTGTTATAGATTAAACCAGAAGTGCAGAATGTGTGATCAGCTGCAGCATTAACAGCTATTTATACATTTATTCATCAGCGTGTACAGCTTAATGTAACTAAGTACATGTACTCAAGTACTCAAGTACAAATGCAACATAATGCATACTTTTTGAATACTTTTACTTTTATACTTTAATTACATTTTGCTGATAATACTTTTGTACTTTTACCTGCATGCTGCATTAGTGTATTTTACACTATTATTCTGTTACTTAAGTAAAAAGTTGATTCGGTCTATTTGAACAAGTGAGATGGTTGAGTAGTTGCACATGAAACTGCAGCAGAAGTTGATAAAGTAGGCCGTATTTAAAGTACAAACAAAGGCAGTTAAAGTTGAGACACACAGGAGGCGGCAGGGAACAGAGGGGGAATAGTGTGCAGCCAAAGCCTATGAAGGTAAGAAAGGGCAAAGCTGCAGGAGGCTTTAATGACGGAGTTATTGTCAATGTTTACATGCCAGGTGTCAATGAAGTCACAGATTGCTATCCCAGTGTTCTCAGCAAGGCTTCGGAGAGTAAACACACTTCAAAGGAGACGGCTCCGAGCTAAAGCAGAGAACGACACATATGCAGGAATACACACACAAAGAGACATGCAAGATGATACACATTGTACTGTACAGAGGGGGGACCAAGTCATCATTTTACAAGTCATAAGTAAGATTCAAGACAAGACTGACAAGTCTGAAGTCAAGTCGCATGTTCTTAACTTTGAGTTTCGAGTCCTGAACAAGTTGTAATGCTCTCTTCAGCGATTGCATCCTGTCTTTTGTGGACCATCGCATCATTTACCCAAACAAAATGATCTTGATAGGATGCTTTTGTGGATATTTATCGCTCACAACATGAAAGCATGAAACAGAGAGGAATCAATAAAACACAAACACAGATATAGTTGATTCATTATCATTTTGTTGCGCAACAAACAAATAATGGGAACACTACCTGCTTCCACGCATACAACTGTGTAGAGTCTGTCAGACAAAGATAATCTAATCCTTATATAGGAGTCCTGAATGAACGCAACACACCTTGTAACACACGAAACTTTCAACATACATTGAACCACATTCCATTGCCCCAGACTCATGGCGCCAAGGTAATCTAATCAGATGTCAAAGGTCACTAAATCATGACCTTTGAGGGGTCCCCTTATCTTCCTTAGGGCATGGATCTCATGTCATGTCAAAACATGTCCTGTTATGCACATATGGTATGGATCTTACATAGGGCCTCTAATGTAAACTTATTGAATAAGACATTGTTCATTATAGATTATCTTAACAATGCTGTCGGCTGTTGGATGCTAACCGTTAACGTTTGTTGATTCAGGAAATAAGTTGATTTGTGGCACATTTGTGGCAACGATATACTTTTAAATCAATAAGACTAAAGTGATCAAAACTCTGACTCATGTCTAGCCCAACCACCAGTGTCATGGTAACCTGATTGCAGTACAAACAAACAGAAAATGTATTCTGAGGACAAAGTCAGTTGAAATGTCTTTACTGGACTGAAGTGCAGTAAAGCACGTCAGGCTGGATGATCAGATGTGTGCATGTGTGCTCCCCTCAGGCTGTTTGTGCACCGTGATGTGCACGTGTGCAAGTCATATACAGTGCAGGCTTGTGCATGCAGTATGCATTATGTTTGTGAACTTCACCTAAATGGATTGTAGCGTTTGCGTATTGCACTGCATGCACTATTTAATTAGGATGAACTTTTAAAATAAGCCGTTATTAGCCAGAGTGGATCATAAAGGGAAAACAGAGACAGGAAGTTTTATTACCGCTGCCTGACGATGCCTCAGTTTGTTGCTTTATTTCAATTTTGACTCCATTTTTATTATTGTTTACACTGCAAAGCTGTTATTCTAAGTAGGTAAAAAAGCAAATATGACAATATTACATGGCATTGCAACAGCGTTTACATTATTAATCAACTCAAACGACTTATAATTCTGTGTTGTCTTTGTGTGCTATAGGCCAATTGGTATTCCAATTGTATGCAATGCTTTATGAATTACGAAGCCGATAGCTGCCGGTGAAATATCTTCCACATCATAAAGAATCTGATCATATATGCACAGCACTTGTGAGGACAAAGCCGGAGAATTTGGAGGAGCAGTAAAGGTTTGATGTTTTAGGGGGTTTGAAGGTTTGCAAATCTGAAAAGAAAAACACATCTCTCATCTCTTATGCAGGCAGAGTGGATGTGCCTTGAGATACGCATTTTGCTGAGCCACGGTGGAGTGTTTGATTTCAAACCAATTTTTAGCTGATCATTATATTTTATTAAAAGCATCTCAGTTCATTATGTAAAAAGCCTTCTCCAGCATTGGGAAGAAAAAGCCTTGTATCAAAAGCCTCACGTGGAACTGAGGGAGTAAGCCTTTAATAGGTATTACAGTTTACACATTCATGAACCAAACAAATAAATGCTTCCACGAGAGCTGCTGGAGCTGTCAGACTAAACATATTAATGCTGTGATATTACCCCGTCAGACTTTTTACTCTTTCTGTTTGGATATTACACGCTGTATTCGAGGTAACTCTGCAGCTCCCGCTTCTGTCAGCGCCACAATAAATGTGTGAAGAAAGAGAACTGAAATCATTCATTGTTGTCCTCTGTGGGACACGGAGCTCTTTGTTTCAAACATATTGTTTCTTTTTAACTACAATATTTAAAACCTTTGAAGCGTATGTTGATTTTAATCCAGGTTCTGTGCAGGGGACAATGGGACGAGCTTCTCCAGGAAGAATATATGAGGATGAGGAGGCAGAACAGCAACTTTTAAACTTATATTAATACAAAATTATGCCTTATAATGTAGTTCTGTCAACTACAAGGGACATGTTATAAAACAGATTGAAACAATTGTTTTAATGATTTAAAGTTAATTGCCATTTTGCATTTTTAACATGCTTAACACTACAAGACATTAAAGGTACACAGATATTAAATACAGCATTATTTATCATTTACCCATTTTAAGATATAATCTTCCCATCCGTCAGACCTTCTTTAGAGAAGTTTTCACATGAGGTCACTTGTTTATTACATCCCAATTACCTAAATTATGTATTTAAAAACTATAAATATAAAATGCTTTTTCCTTCCGGGTCTCAGGAGACGTGGAGACTCCAGGTGAAATGGTTTGTTTGCTGACGAGGCAAAGAGCCAATCACAATTCAGCTCGTCCCCCCAATATTGTCCTACGAGGCCACATACCAAGAGGTCCACTGTCATCCTCACGTCTTTAATATTTAATAATGATAATAAAGCAGAAAATCACATCAGAGGCAATACATGTTAGATCATATTGTCTGATCCAATAGCATGCTCATGTTTTGCTATCAATTACAACTTTGGCTCCCAACTAATTTGTTTGAGGGCTGGATTGGTAATTTGATTTCGGGCTCACTCACTTGATTTCCCTTACCCATTAATTTCATTTGCACTTGCCCATCAGCGGCAGCAGCACATGTTGAGTCACCCACGTCCCTGAGCTCATTGTAGCCCAGTCTTATTAATACAACCAGTTGTGGCAAGTGCCAGCCTGACACTCACACAGCGTGCAGCGGCCGCTCTCATCCGACGCCATCACAGCCTGCATCTTCCCTTCAGTGGATTGAAACCTCTTAACCTGTCCACTCTTCACCTCACCAGCTGGCTCGTGCCCGTTGCTCTGCTCAATATGAATCTTTTATTTTCGTACACCGCCTGCCAAACAACATTTTAAATCCATTTTCATTCAGGGCAAAGGATTCTAATTAAAAAAAGCCGCACCTTTGGAAGGAAACTCGTTATTGTGATTATTTTTAGAATTGATATGAAACGGAGAGCTTGAAGAAAAACCAACAATATGTTAGAAGGGTTAAGTAAAGAGGTATTCATCCTTTTATGAATATCAAATGATCAAAGAGATGACGAGGAGATATTGTCATTACGGTAATGAGTCTATTTTGAAACATCAAGATGAATTATTGGGAGGAAACACATTTGTATTGTAATTTGTATTCAAAGAATACAATGTATCCAATTAACCTTATACGACTCTGTCATCAGGAGGATCCCATCCTGCTTTATCTTACAGTAAAATGGAAAATAAATTATTTAGTGTGACAAAAGGCACCATTTTTAAACTCCTTAAAAATGAATAATAGGATGCAGTAATATTCCCTGATGAAAAAAAAGTATCTTCAACAGATATACTCACACAAATCCCATTTGTATTGATGAGCCTACTGAAAAGTGTCATGTGCAAGAGACTCGTGTTATTGAAACTCTAACAAGGATGAATGGTGGAGGCAGTGTCGGCCTCTGGGGACTCTTCCTCCCGCTCAGTGCTGGTACCAGGATGTCTTCTGTCGCGATGCTTAAATGAACTGGGCCGTAATTCAAGTGCTTCTCCATATTTCATAACATGTCTTTGACTGAGTGTAATTATTCTCCATATGGGCGCTTGTAAAGAGTGAATAATAAAGGAAACCCAAACAACTATGAGGCTTTAGTGTCGCATCGCCGGCCTTGGTAATGTCACTTGTCTTAGTTAGCGCCGGGCCTTTGGGTTCCTGTTAACTGTTGCCATGCGGCCCTCGAGGTTTCCCCTCTGAAGCGATGCAGATTATGTCACTCGCACATGTATGCGAGTCTGCAGGTCCCACGAGGTAACGCCATCTTTCGTGAGCAAACATCTGTCTAGAAAAACAGATGATGAAACAAGCTGAAGGCTCTTCCCTCTCCACGCGAAAAAACTGTTAAAAATAGGAATGAATGACAAAGCAGTATTTCACAAACTTAAGTATTGCTTTCCTTTCCATCTGAAGCTTTAAACGGCTTAAATTACCCGCCCTCCCAAGATAACAAGTTCATTGTATTTCTCGGGTTATTTATGTCATTATAGTGTTTTCCCAAAATAACGAGATATAGTCCGAGGTCTATCACTTTTAATTTATGAAGCATTATATTCTCGTGATCTCAAATTAATTAGATCTTAACCTGGAGAAAGTTTCTCCAGATCTGGAGCCCCCCCCCTCTGTTTCTTGGTGTTTAATGTTGCACAGTGAGCGGGTTCTGTACGACTCTCCTGCCGACCCCCGCTCTCCTCCTGCTCAATTATCAGGACCTCTTTCATAAATAAGAATGAGCAAAAACTTTGTGGTGTATAATAAGATGCAGTAATTAATGTCATCGATTCACATCTGTAAGGATACTGACTGGAAGAAATGTGATTACTTTTATCACATTTCAAAAGTTGGAGTTAGTTTTGGAGCCGTGTAACTCAGTTAGCGAGTGACTGTGGAGAGCAGGAGGGCTGCTCTCGCTCTGTGATTGATGAGTGCACACCGGGCAGGCTATTAAAAAAGCTGCAGCGTATTCCACAGACAATGGCAATAAACATATTCAGAGTGCTGAATTCAAAATGACTTATTTAGGGAAAGAAAATGCTTTTTTGTGCACCAACCATAACCATAAACCTTGGATTAATGGGGAGTACCATGTGCATATTTAAACACGCTACTACAGAAACACAAATGTTCGCCTTTGCTCTCTTCTATAAAAAGTTCACAGGTCTCTATTCCACAATCAGCAAGACTATAATAATAATAATTATGCAGTGGTGGACAGTTACTAAGTACATTCACTCAAGTACTGTACCAGTAATACTTTGAGGCACTTGTACTTGAGTATTTCCATGTGCTGCTACTTTATACTTCTGCATCTCAGAAAGAAAAACCTTTTACTCCATAAAGTGTGTTTGACAGATATATATATAAACAGTACGTATATATATATATATATATATATATAAACAAATAAATGATGATATATTATTACAGGTTTATCCATCCAGCAGTATGTAAAGTCATTAAAGCTCCATCTTTACCAGCTGCAACATTAAACACATTAATGCGTCAATAATTATAATCCAGTATGAAATATATTTATATTCTGCATAATGAGTACTTTTACTTTTGGTAAGTATATTTTGATGCTAAAACTTTCATACGTAAGTTTACTTAAGTAACACAGTATTCCTACACTGTACTACTACTTCTACTTAATTATCTAAGTACTTAATTATATACTATAATTATGTATATGAAGGGTGTCGACAGGTGATTTTTGGAAACTATAGACATACATAGATCTGAATCGATGTTAAATAACATCTATTTCTCAGTTTGTGGGTTGGGATGCACCCTCACAGGTAAAGTGAGTTTACAAAGTCCTGTTATCACAGTAAGGTTGCCAGGCAACCAGCAAAGACTCCAGGAAGTCACTGCTCATTGGTTCTTGGCTCCTGTGATAAGAGGCCTTTTGTTTTGGCTCCCCTTCATGCGTCACATGCCGGCTCATTGGACTGTACCGACCCCCACCTGGGTGTCTCCAGCCGTGTCTTCAGAAAAACGTTTGTAAAGATGCACCATATTTTTCTCGCAAGCCAATCAGAGCAGACCGTGTTTTATCTGGAGCTTAAGGAGCGTTTCAGACGGAGGGTGGAAACGGGTACATTCAGTATGAGAAAAACTATGTGTTTTTTAAGCATTAAAACCCAAAGTATGAACATGTGACCTTTAAAGTTACGATCTTTAAGATCTGTTTCGTTCTCTTTGGCTGCATCTATGGAGATGAGCAGTAATTGCAGGTGTCAGCATTTCTTTCAAGTTGCACCATAGTTTGCACTTGTTTTTAAAGTTCCACCGTCTGCAGTCATCTTTCTTTTCTTTGTTTGTTCCCCTAATAACTTTTTTGCTGGTCGTGCATGTGCTCCGCTTGTGATTTTGTCTCCAAAGACTAATGACTAAGACAAAGGCTTTAGACACGCTGGTCTATGGACAGAGCTTGCAGCCGACATGTTGTCTGTCTTCTTGTCTAACACTCTGCAATAAAGTCATGACGAGTATTTCCAAAGATGTCCAACTAATCCCAAAAATTGTAAGTTTGCAAGACTTTGAAAGAAATAATTTTGCAGTCACGGCAGATATATGCAGCTATCAGGGAGTCTGGAAAGGTCATGATTAAAATAGTGTTTTGCAATGACATATGAATAATAGCCTCTTATTAAAAAAGAGAAATATCTTTGGAGATAGAGCAGGTGATTAGCAACAACTTAGATGCTTTGCAAAATGAGGAAGCTGCTGGGAAAGATGGAGAGAAATCCACAACGTTACAAATGGATAATTCATAAATGTGCTGTTCACAGTGACATCTCCAGAGATGGCAGAGTACATACATCTGCAAATTGTGGTAGATGAGAGTTTAATAGCAAAGTAATGAGTGTTTTTGGCTCCAAATATAATATGCATCGTAAATACAGTCAGAACCCTTCAATAAACATCTTATTGTGCGTTGCATTTATGTAGCTGGCATCATTATTTGATAGAGTTCTTTGTCTCAGGTTGATGTTGTTGCACCACACACACTTACAGTGCACAGGCACATACATGAATGCATGTTGTGTGTGCTGACAATGGGTACAGGTGCTCCATTATTTAAAGTATCTCCTTGGGCTTTAAAGCTCCGACAGAGAACGAGGTTTCTCCTTGCAGCCCCCTCCCTGTCTTCAGCACCCCTCCCAACCGCAGAAATATTACCAGCGCCTCCCTGGGGAGCAGCAGAGGGGAAACGTGATCTGGAAGACAGGGGCGAATCCACCACAACAACAGATGCTTCCAAATCACAACAACCTGGGGAAGGGTTGTGAGTTATATTTTATGGGTGGAGAGGGACCACGGATGTTCATTTATTTATATCCGCAGTCAGCATTGAGTTGTGTGTGTGTGTGTGTGTGTGTGTGTGTGTGTGTGTGTGTGTGTGTGTGTGTGTGTGTGTGTGTGTGTGTGTGTGTGTGTGTGTGTGCGGGTTTGTGTGTGTTTGTGTGTGTGTTTGTGTGTGTTTGTGACAAGATCTGTCATCGCTCACTTTTTTACTTCTACAGGAAAAAGCCTGAGGTCAACAGTCCCTCTGTAGAGTGCCGAGACCAAAGCCAAAGTGTGCAAATGATGAATATGTAAATATAATCAATTCCATGCGTCAAAATATTATAATGAATGTACGAAACATGGAAAATCTTATTGAGTTGGTCTGATGCCATTTACTTTCCTCTTCACTCGCTTTCATGGACGCCACTTCTCCACGGGTACAATTATGCTGAGAGCAATTTCATATTTCAAGTATGTAAATATCGATACTGTGTGGCCCCAAACGGTCCATATAGGCTGCGGAAAATATGTAGGCTGCAGCACAGTAATCCTTTTGAAGTGTTGCGCGAACGCATTGTTTCAAATCCAAATAAGCTCGCATGTGCATTTGAACACACACGTGCAGACACGCCGAGCTCTGAATTAGCCTAATGGTTCTCAGTAGACCCGTCTCTGCACACACATGCCTCTGGTGGGCTACATGGTGAGCATGTGTTGGAGCTGAATACAAACTCATCTATTAGCAGGCCAATCTATGGCAGCGACCTTGGACGTGTGCCGGTGCCCACGCTCTCCTTCACTACACGACGTTATTAATTTGTTTCTCCTATTTTACATGCAGAAATAATAAAACATCTGATGTAATCTACCCATAGTGGGCTAAACCAACAGGGAGAGAGCAGCACGATCAGGCTGGAGGAGGTGATAGAAGCAATATGCTGCTAACAATTAACACCTGGACCGGGACACACCTGCTCCCTAAACAATGGTCCTCATGCAGCAACATTTATCTTCCATTTTCTTTATAGACGGGAAATAAGAGAAGTTAACTCCAGATGCATCGAATGTTCTTAACCATGAAATCTGCTCGTCCCCAGGTGGGATGAAGGAGGAATCCATTTGATCATAAATTGTTTATTATTTGCTTAAACAATATATAAGGTCAGCTTTAGTGCTGTGTGCAAATACTCTTGAACGTGCCAGAGAATTGGAGACTTGCCATCAAGAAAGTCTGTAAGAAGAAGAAGTTCAGCAGCAGTGAAATGGAGGTACAGCTAAATACAGCTACATAAAGTTAAACAAAGTAAACGTGTACCTATGCAGTACGTAAGACATTCAGGAGGGTTTTTGAAAGTCTTAACCGGGATCAATGAATAATCAATACATTTGGTTGTATGATATTTATGCATTTTTTCCATTTTTCCCTGCACACAATGTGTGGTTCACATATTTTCCTCATGTCGTGCACCCCCCTATATTGTATATAGTGGTACAGTCGAGTCACAGGAACCGTCAACATTTAATGCAACACTTTTGAGTAAAAGGTGTTCCAGATTTAACAATAACTTGTTAGTTTTTTGGACTTTTATTGCACACATACGAGACTAAAACAATTAAAATCAGAGGTAGTGTTTTGGATTTAAGTTTTGCAAGCCACCAGATATCTCAGCTCTTGCTGCGTGTAAAGCTTTGCAGCTTCAAGTCTGTTATTCCGGCACAAAAATAAAACATCCCTAAAGCTTCGCTGGTTCGTTATGTGTTGTCACAGTTGCATTAAACATTTTCAACAAACAGTTTTCTTCAGGTATCTCTACTCACCATGTTTTCCAGGAACTTAAAGAGGGCGGCAACCAACTCTTATCTTTATCTTACTGTTATCTTACTGATGTCATCAATGATGTCACGGATTATACCAAGTATGGGGAGTTGTTAATCAAATCAATATGCTAATTAGTTCATTACTAACTTGTTTGTTTTTTAATGTTTTGTTTTTTCTTTGCACAATGGAGAGCCATGTTTAAGCCTTGTTTCTGCTCAAGATGTTTACTGCTACTTGTCATGTTCTTGCTTTAGGTATGAGACCGACGCCTCTGAGGGAAAAAGGTTCTGCCTAAACTAATTGCTGCAGATTTAAGGCAGAAGTTATTTGTTAGTCACGAGGTTAAAAGAAGCTGTTCGATGCAGCTCAGCCACGTTAGCTAGTTTGTTGTTTTTGTCTTCTTTACACATTTGCTCCAAGTGTACAAAAATAATTAAGTAATTAAGAGTCTGCTGCCTATCCCTCCGGCCTACAGTCCTACAGATTTACATGATCTTTGCCAGGCAGCTCGAGATACTGACACCAACTACAAGGTGAGATTGAAAAGAAATGTTTTGCCTCTGACTATATATATATATATGTGTGTATATGTATATAACAAGTGGACGCAGTCATGTGACGTCACCCATTGGCTTGTGGACTAACGCTTGGAAACCTCGAGTTCGGGATTTTGACCGTCACCATCTTGTTTTTCTTTGGAAAGTGACACGAGAGGGTGAAGCAAAACCAAAGGCAATGGAAAAGGTTACAATTAACTTTAATGAACTAAAAACACAATGTAAAAGGGTTAAAGTTACAAAACAAAAACATAGACAGGACCCAGACCGGAAAACACCGTGGTAGCAACCTGTCAATCACAAGGTAGCCCCGCCCTAAAGCATACGCTGCATTGTCGTCTATTTTACTCTAAATGGAATCAAAGTTTACTAAATGAACATCATGCTGTGTAGAAGAAGACTTAAAACTATTTTAAAACTATTTTATATAGATTGAGACCTTAAACATATTAAAATAATGTTTACTGATGTAATAAATCAAGTGAGAAGTAGGCTCATTTTCTCATAGACTTCTACCCAATCTGGCTTCTGGTTTAAGGCTCTTCTACATTGGCTTCACTTCTCAGACCCGGGGGTTAACCCGCACCACCGTACACTGTAACTGTAAGTGTCTGTAAAGGTCTACTGCTCTTCAAACCCTAAAGGACACCTTGGATGTGAGAAACCTCACAACTGTCCTCTGTAGTTTCAGTCTACTTCTAAATTCTTCATTAGACACTTTGTGTTTTCCTTATTTGTTGATTTCATAACTCTCACTTTTTAATTGTGAAGCCTCTTGCGTCCCCTGGGTTTCCACGACATCCTGTTGTCATGGATTCTTAAAAATGTGCCGTGTATCAGGAGGACTATTTATCCTCTTTCCTGTTTTTGAATCACAACTTTTTAACCCCAGTCAGAGGCGCTGACTCTGATTCCAACCAACTGCTTCAGTGACAGATCAGATAAACTGAAACAACCGTTTGTTGCTATTTCTGTTGTATTTGAAGATGTTTTCTGGACGAGAGATCTGACGACTGCGCAACAACTTTTCACCAGGGGGATTCTCTGCCATTCTTTCCCTCTGATGTCAACCTTCTTGCTCTTATTACCTTTTTTGTCGTCTTTTTTTTCCTCCTGTGTTTTTGTTTGGCTCCAGCATCTGCCTGTCCTGTGCTTGTTAACTCAGCTCACCCATTCATGGGCGACTTCACCGCTGGCACTTTCCATTTAGTCTCCAAAACTACAGAATGATATGCAAGTCGAGTCAATCCACCCCGACTTCTTGGATGTTTGTCAAACTAGAACAACAGCATGATTTGTTCTGTGCACAGATTTCAAAAGTCTATACCCTCTTGGCATTGTTAAGGGAAGGCAGCAAAGCCAGGGACAGACGTGGAGAAAATATCCTATCAATCTACAGGATATTAGCTGCAAGGCACCAGTTCATACTGCCAATGATGTAACCCTCTGTGCCAGCATGAGCAAGTGCCACAAGAAATTACTTCACATCAGGCAATGCTTTTTATCAGATGATAGCACTCTGTGTGGGTTGTGTGATTTCAAGCTTAAGATTTTGTTGTTGTGGCAGTACGGTGATTAAGAGTGTGTGAGGGGGAGAGGGAATCTGAAAACAAAACTGTTTACAAGACTGTAATTGTACAGGGTTTATGCAAAGGATAATGTTTGAATCCAAAAACCTCTAGACCCCAGCCAGTACTCCCCCTGTAGTCACATCTCATTGTATAAATAATAAGCTTATTCGTGTGACACCCTTTTAAACCCCATTGGCTCTGTTTAGCCTTTTTACTTTAACGAAGGGTAAAATGTGTTGTTTAATAGCAAAAGGGTCATTTTTGCTCATTTATAAACGAGGGAAGAAGGATTCTGCGACTATGAAAGGATAAATATTTCAAATTATGGTTATCAAACACAAAATAATGTGCAGTGGTGAAACGAAGTCTGATTTTACATTATCTTCTGGATATGATGTCTCTGCGTAACATCTGCTGATATAAAAATAAATACTATATAATATATATATTTAACATTATGAATATTATATTTTATTGGCCTATTTATGATTATATAATTATCACAAAAGACCTCTTGCTCGGGTGTTATTAAAAATGTGTAGTCGCCTGAATTTCCCTCTAAAATGCTGAAAACAGCTTCATTTATAATTCTGAGAAAACAAAAAACATTGCAAAAACACAAAAATACAATACCAAATCACATGACCTCTGTGTTTGGTACATCCGCAATAATTTAAAACGACTAAAGGTAACCAGGTTATTCTGTGTGAATAGGTTTATATTTACCTTGTAAGGGTAGTAACTATATTTGTTCAGACTTCTATCTCAAACCTTATTGTGCAAATATGTACCATGACTTCCACACAGAATACAAGCTGTGTGTATACCGCCTAATATGCCTTCTTCCCTCATATCAGAAAGCATGTTTGTTCCTCCCCACGAACACCTCCAGGCTTGTAATAGTGAAATAACAGCAGTTTTTCTTCATCCAAGCTGTGTTGGCGATAGATGAGAGGAATGTGTGGGTGGTGGAGCACCTTGGCATACCTGTGCATCCACGGGTTGGTGGACCAGTGGGTGACACTGCCAGACTGCAGACATGTTGGAAAAAACATCCTCATGCTCAGGATGAGCTGAGGAAGTGTTTTCTAACGTGGGGAGAGATTTTAGAGCAATCGCATAAAAACCTTTTAATTTGTGAATTGCAGAAGTAATTCCGTATTTAACTGGCAGAAGAGTGAGACAGAGAAGGCTGCGAGTGTTGGAGGGTTACAGTATTAATCTGCTGGATCACTACGTCTGCCTGCCAACATGCAGACAGTACATTCATCTTTGTCCCTCCACATAAATCTGCAATGCAATCCTCCCACAACATTTAACAATATCACTAACCTATCCATTTACTGGCTGCTAATGTTCTGTTGCCATGCCTCATTAACCCTACATTTATCACTAATCTCACATTACAGGCAGATTAACGTAAAAATAAAGCAACGCAAACAGATGTTACATTAAATAACTTGATCATTTACTAGCAGCCACTGATCTGTGCACTTGTAATGTAACTTAAACGAGACAGTGACGAGTGGATTCTGATATTAGAGGAGATGCACGTCATTGTGAATCCATGTTGGATAAATAAAGGGTCAAATATTTTAGTGTTATCTTCACAGACCTACAGATCTGGTATCGTTATTAAATGGTAGACAATTTGCAATTAACTGGGGTTTATTTTGTAAAACATTAGTACAGAGGTGCAAAGAATTACAACTGTGATATATAATGAAATCTGGTATAATAATCTGTTACAAGAGAATCAAACAAAACATCATGCCAATCATGTAACAAGTATTTATTTGTTTACCTTAACTCTGATTTTAAGAGTTAACTTATTTGGAAAACACTTGAACAGGATCAGGCAAGTCTAATTTTGCTGAAACGAAAATTAGGACATTATTGTGACAACTACCAGCCATGTTATTAATACTGAAAAATATAATTTCACTTAGTAATGTTAAAATATTCCACAAATCTCAAGTGTGTTGACGTGTTCGACATGCTTTCATGGGGTTAAAACTGGATTAACTGCACTGATTTTGTCTTTTAATTTGTGAACGTGTGCATGAATACACTATGAGTCAAAACTTCAAGCCTTTCCAACTAAAACATAAAAATAGAGAGAAACCAGATTTCAATTTTGCAATGATTTTCAGTTACATATTTAATAATCTATAATAAATGTACCTCATTATTTACTACAGCTGCACATAGTCATAGTCTATAGTCAAAAACATTGGCTGTACATAATAGATGGAAATAAATCAAAGCGTACAACAAATCTCCAATTTGTTTTGTGCTTGCTGCTGTTTCATCTCCAGCAACACCATGTTTACTGACCTGGCAACATGTCATGTTGTGTCAAGTCCTCAGTCCTAAGAAGACTCGCTGAACAGAAAGGTCAGGAAAGCATGCTCATAAAGGGATGTGGACAGCTTTTAGCCCGTGGCTTCGCTTTAATCAAAGCCAAATGCAGTTGCAGTCAGAAAACACTTCTGATTAACTCAAGCAACAGTGAACACTGGCTCTGAGTAAGACCTGTAGGATTTGTGACGTTGAGGGCATTGACTAAGAAATCGCAACATTTCCTCCAGAGGTATGAGGTTTGTGTGTGTGTGTGTGTGTATGAGGTTTGTGTGTGTGTGTGTGTGTGTGTGTGTGTGTGTGTGTGTGTGTGTGTGTGTGTGTGTGTGTGCAGGCTGTCCTTGTGGCGAGTCCCTGCCCTGGGCTGTTTTTTCCTGACTTTGTCAGAAACATGTGGCGTTAAGCAATACACCTGCAAGTCATGGTGTTAAGTCATTGGTGCTGTGCACTTCACCGTCCTCGGGCCAGTCCATGGTAAACCAGATTTATTCCTTATCTTGCAGAGAACAGCTTCATAACAAACAATAATACATACATTCTCAAACTCCTTACTTTATCCAAAATCACTGCAATAACAACCCAAAAAGACTTTTGTATACAACTATTATTACTATTTTCTGCTTAATTATGCAGATGAAGGCATTTTCCTCTGACTCCAAATATAACTGCATCACTGCTTCTATGGCAACAAATACATTTAGTGAGATTGTAGAGGAGCATTGTGGTGTTTGAGCAGCGAGCGCCCATTTATGAAAGCTCTTCCATCATGATGAGACAGCCCACACAGCTCTAAATTGCTGATGAGCTTATTTTTAGTCGAGGGGCTGCCCCAGTGTCTGGTTTACGTGTGGGACTGACAGAAAATGTAGAGCAGATTTCCCACTTAATACTTGTACAGCAAGCCTTCCTGCTCCGTAATTAACCAATTAACAAGCAACATGCCCCTCCAACACCATACCTGATTCAGTTTGCGATCAGGAATGCTCGTCTGCAAAGTTTTAATTGTGCCCGAGGCAATAGCTTACTGTTTGTAATCACATTCTCTCTCTCCCTATATTGCACCATGGTGCGTTTGGGAGGAAAAAACTTACTGGCGCAAGCTAATTCGGCAAACCTCCATGTTGGAGGTGAGCTCAGTGCACATTACCGACAGTGCTTTGGGTTTTGCTGAACAACAGAATGGGAGTTAATATGCTTCCCAAATTATTAATGCATTGTGCATTTATAGCCTCCGACGAGAGGCGGGAGGCAGGCAGGGGAGCTTTCACTCAACATGTCCCCCGTACGGCATTGAGACCACAGAATGCGGACACATGCAAAGGAGACGTTCCCCGCCTCCAGATTTCTAAATGAGATATTAGGTTAATCTTTGCTTTGGAGTGAAGAAGACGACATCACAGGTTTTGTCTCGAGACGCTCTCTGTTAGCATGGCGGAGGCTAACCCGGATCCACAGACGGTCATCGTTGAGGAAGCAGACGCTGTGCGTGGACCAGATGAAACACAGAGCTGTCGTGTGTCTGTTTGACATTGTGACTGTGGTAAAACAAATTATAGGTGACTTAATATTTATTTTTCTTTGCTTTCTGGTGCACTGCCAGAACATACACAGAGCTGAAAGGCAGAAATACGGTCTGTCAGTTGGAGGCTGCCACTAATTGTTCAGCTCAATACCTCCATTTTCTTTAGCCGACCACAACCACCCACCACTTTTAAAAATACATGGTTGACGCTATTGGCTACAATAGGCATCAAGCAATTACAAGAGTCATGCATTCTAATATGATAGACAGAAGAGAGACTGGGATTAGCTTTGCACTCTTGATGTTGCACACACGCACACACCCTAACTGCAAAACACAAACAATCTAGGGCAGCTATTCCAAATCCAATTGTTGTGAACATGAAGCCAGCTAGTTTCAGGCAGTGGGGTGAGTTTGGCCCACACATACCAATTAGGCCAGTTTCCAAAGCAATACTGCACAATGCTGCCCAGAGGACTGCAGCAGAACAAGACTTTGATTTCCCTCAATGTGATAGTAATTTCATATTCCTCTGAAAAGCAACATGGTTACTGAGGCTTGAGTCTCGAGATTAGCAATGAAGAGCAATTCACAACAAGATGCTTGTTTGGTCATTTGCATACAATTTCTCTAATAAGTTGTAAGTAGTGGAGCTATTGGAAGACTCGTGTACACACGCATTAGCCTCTGAAACATCCTGCAGACCATCCAAGGACCTGTGGCGTCCCTGGGTACTTTAGTTAACTGCTTGCATTGTATCCGTGATTGTGTCTCGCTCACCCGACACGTCTGAGAGGAATCTTTGCATCTGGGATCAAAAATCAAGGCCAGAACTAAGAATGCAGCCTGTGGTCTTCACGCCGACTAAACGCTGTTCAGCCCAAGTCCCACCGCAGCGCATCACACAGACTGAGGAATGGAAAAGGAGGAGGCATGTAATGAGAGCCAGGAGAATTACTACTCTATATATAGGGAGCGCAGGATTGTTTACTTTCTTAGCTTCTTGATTTGACGGGTGGTGAACTGCTAATGAGAGGAAGTATCTTTGCATTGCTATATTGTTGTATCACCTTCTGGTACTTACCGTTTGTTGGTTACATGTGACAGCCGAAAGGCCTTCACTCACCGGGGTCGTTTTTTTTCCTTCCATTAAATCACAAGTCAATATATTTGATATATTATACACGGCTGAAAACTTTTTTTTTTTCTGGAATGAGGACGATTCTTCTGAGCTTTCTCTTGGAGCTAGTAGGTGTGTCCATGTCAGTTCATGTACCAGGAAGGGACAAGTTGGCCGCATGATGAACTCACATGTGTGTTTTGCTTTTGAACTGGAAATAAAGTTAACAATGGACTTCCTGATTGCCTGCGTACAACCCGACATGCTGCATCACTGGCCTTTAGTGGTTCACCAGAGGTTGTGGTTTCTCGACATTTACACTGTAACTGTTCACCAGAGGGAACTCAAACTCACTCTGAACATTTCGCTTAAAGGAAACTCAATAACTGCTTTCAGTAACTTAGAATCTACAGCAACTTACCTCCGGCAGACTGCCACGCGCTGCTATCAGTCAATAGGATCCCGGTAGTTGCTCCTCTGCTTGCGCAAATCTATTCAAACATTCTATTGAACAAGTGTTGCAACTGTCGCAAATTTGCTTCACTGTCGGTATGAATAGTTTGGATTTTTGTGCCGTCTATTCGTCCCGCTCCCGGTGCATAAAGGCCCTAAGAGCTGTTTTCTTGACACATCTTTAAACTCTGCATGTCCTCTTCGTTTGATTGCACCCCCACTTTCTTCTTGTCATAAAACACAGTTTTTGGAGTCTGGAGTCTCGGCAGCAGAAAGACAGTCCATTCAATCGGGGGATACTTCCATTATTTCTGTGTGAGGCGGTGTGGGAGAGCCTATTGTTGGAATAAATCTTCACCCTCTCATTGAAATCACTGTCCATGCTGAATCATTTTTCATAGGGGAGGAGAGAAAGCAAAGTACCCCAAAGAGAGCAGAGGTGTTACTGCACGGAGTTGGCCATATTAGCAGAGATATTCTTCAGGATTATGTTCCCCTTCAACCCAGGCAAGGAATTTGTCAGCAGCAGTGCAGATATGGCTCTATCAATAATCCATGGCATTGTGTATTTCCCAACTGATTCCATTATACGGCTGGGGGATGACAGCACTCACCAACTCCATCATCTTATCCACGGGGACCAGGATCTCATAAAGCGCTCTCAACATAGACATCTCATATAACGGGTAATAACTCCAGCCAGTTAATACAGGGGAATTATCAGGGAGAGGAGCGATGAACCCAGCAAAAATCGGAACGGCCACTGCTGTATTATGGTCGTGGAGCAGAGAGAGGGAGAGAGAGAGAGGGGGGAAGGTGTCAAAGCAGGGGGGAGGGACAAAAAAAGAGAGGTAGGAAATGGAGAGGGGCAACGAGAGAGCATGTGAGATAAGAGGGGGAGAGTTGGCGTAAGATAAGAGGCGGAGGAGGAGAGAGAAATACAAAGTGAGAGGGAGCGGGGTAATCGTGTGAAGCAGGCGAGCAAAAGTTGGAGAGGAGGAAGAGAAATGAGTAAGGGGTAAGGAGGAGTAAGAGAGACAAATGAGGTAATGATTTAACAAAGAGCAGTGTGAGGGCAGAGCTTCTGCAAAGTATTTATCATTTTATGAACTTTGCTTCATTGAAAATGAGTTTCTTCTTTCATACTACCAGAGTGAGATGGAAGGTATCTTTGCAGAAGACTCAGTAATGAAGAGCTTAAACTAGTAATCTCCTTAATCCAAATTAAAGCTATCTGTAATTGTTTTTATTACCGTATAATTTAGAGATATGGCTGTACTGTCAATGGTGCGTATTACAGAAAGAGATTAACTCTAATGCCTGAGAGGCCGACACCCCCTTTCTAGCGGGAAGCACGGCAGACTTTTCTCTCTTTAGCGTATGCTAGGTTAGCATAGTTCATTACATACACCTCAAACACATTGGATTGCTTGGCGAACAAAATGTTCTGTCTCATATTGTTCCTCCATACATCATAAACACTTATTAGACTCTATCGTGAGCCGGAGATCTTTTTCAGAAAGTAAAGACTGCACTCGGTAGCTAACGAGAAGTGTTTTTGTACTTTGCTTTGAGAACATTTCTTGCTCTTCTCCAGCTGCTCGGACAGTTGTGCCCTCCTTGTCGTCTTTTTTCTGTGTCACTGCCCATTAAATCTTAAGCTTACCAATAATACGCATCTGGCTCCAACCCTTTATCAGGTCTTTTAGTCTTAAATGTGGGCGAGTGGAGGGAGGGAGGGAGGAAATAAATATATAATAATGCCACCCACCAAGCAAAGATATTCAGTGTTTGCATTTCAGGGGACAATAAAGAGAGCCATCTGTTCCTGTCATTCCTGCTTTATTGTTTTCCTCTGCGGGCCACTCACTTTGGAACACCACATCAAGCCCTCCCCACCTCACATTCTCCGTACTCCAGACCCCCGCACGTACACAAACTACAGTCTATTTGTGTACACAAGCTCGTCTGCCCATAAACACACACACACATGTACCACTTTCACCTTTAGCCTTGTACAGCTGTAAGACAAGGAATGGGCTCAAAGGGCTTTTAGATCTTTGGTACAAAAATCATGGAGAAAAGGAATCTGCTGAAGGAGGGCATGGCTTTGAATAAATTATCTGTCCTTGTCCCTCGTGTTGGCACTAGTGGTTGTATGGCAAACATTGCCAAATGTTTCTTTCTGGAGAAGGGGGATGGAAAACAAACCACACTTTATGTCTCCTGGCTTAGGAGGAAGAAGAAAGTCTGCTGTGTTGGCTGAGGAAACCAAAGGCTCCAGTTCCCAGTTAACCTCGAAAGGCCTGGCAGCTGGACGCAGTGCGACACGGGGGTCGTGATGGACGCTATTTTATATCCAGTTATGTGGCGGAAGATTAGATAGCTAGGCGACCAGCAGAGACCCCAGGATGTTGCTGCTCCCAGCCAAGAAATAGTCGGGCACATAACCCCCGTAAAAAACAGTGTTTAAAAATAAACCTCGACAGGGTGAGCTGGAATCATGACCTTCTCACTGTACATTATCCCGCTTAGAAAGGATTTTATTGCTTCCGCTAAAAGAAATAGTCCGCTCGCTGTGTTCGGAGATCGAATTGCGTCCATAGAAGCGGCCTATTATACATAAGAGCGGTCTGAAATAACAGACCGTAGAAAGACAACCAATCAGAATTGAGTACTCAATTAAGCTGTGTAATACGCAAAATATAACATGTAAGTTATTGAGCTTTTCAGGTGCTGGTCGGCAGATTTACTTACTGTTGGGCAAAGCTAAGCTAGCTGTTTCCTCTGTTTCTGTTGTTTATGCTAAGCTAACCAGCAGCTGGTAGTACAGTAGCTCAATATATCAGACATGAGTGGTATCAAACTTCTCATCTAATTCTGAAGCACGAAAGTGAATAATCAGAATATTCGTTTGTTTTAGATGACAACTTGCATTGTTTACTGAAGCAGTGAAGTTAGACAACATCGGTTTCATCAGACAAAACACGTCTCAGCAGTAGTTAATGTGTTAAAATATTTTTCACCACATCCCACCATGTAGATATATACATATATATATATATATATACATATATATATATATATATATATATATATATATATATATAGATATATAGATATAGATATAGATATAGATATAACAGCATATTATAGAACAGCTCTTAATTATTTATAATGTATCATAATTATGACTTTGCCATAGATACAAACAAAGATTGCATCTTCTTGCATATTCTTGCTTTTTAAGACAATGACATGACACTTTTCTATTGTAATTAACAACTGCCGTGGATACAGGCGGTATCATCCCACAGGCACGACAAGGAAGAAAACACTCGCAAGCACTGTGTTCTCACCAGTGATCTGACTGAATGCAAGATTTGCAGGTGCTTTCCATCACAGTCAGCAAGGTTAAACTCCAGAGAAATTAAACAAATTGCTCCTCTAATGTAGAGTAAAACAAATGGAGAACTTTAGTGCACATGTGGAACCCTCTTGGGTTCTAATTATGTAAAACTATAGACATCAGAAGGCACTGAATTCTTTAATGAGCACTTGAGAGAACAAAGGGAATTTAAGTGCATGTTAATAAGAGAGGCGAGACAACAGGAGGCAAAATGCCACAGAAAGAATCCCGACACATGAAATGGGGGCATTTGCTACCTTCCACCAACGAGCAGCTTCCCACAGTCACCACAGAAGAGTTAAGAGAAATGTATTTCTCACTGTGCGGTGTGGCAGTTAGAATGAGCGCGCAGCTAATGCGCTAATAGCTTCTCCATGGAAACAACATACTATAAATTGAGATGAATTGAGTGTCAGGGAATTGATATTTTGCTATTAGTGCATGAGAGGAGGAGCCGGTTGGAGCGTTCTCTCTCTATAACCTGCATTCAGTGAAGTGACGACTTCCCTCTGACCAGTGCTGCCGCTTGTACGTCCAAAATGACAGGTTAAATTCCCCATCAGATCCCGGGGTTGCCGGTGGCCCTCACAGTGCCACAGGCGTAGTACCGTTTGGATTCAATAACAAACAAGGCGTGACGTGTTTGGCAAGCTGTGTTCCACTTCGCTGGTCGGTAGGTTGGCCAATTAGCATTGACAAAGACTCCCGTGTGTAAAGGCGTGCAGAGCACCGCCCAGATCTCTGCTCAGGAGCCAAAAGGGATCGCACCGCGGGGGTTCTTTTAATCCCCACCGTTCCACTGAATAATGTTTTGAATAGAGAAACAGTGGTGCACCTTCAGCCACCTTTACACCCATACGCCTGCTGTGTGCATATAATTGCACACCTTGTTAAAATACCATGTGTGCAAATGTTTGCTTTGTTGGTATGTGTACATTAATGCTTGTGATGCTGTACAGTGTTCATACAGTACATTTGATATTTGAGGGAAGACATCGGTGTTATTGACCTTCTATTGGAGGATATTATAATAATAATAATAATAATAATAATAATAATAATAATAATAACAATAACAATAACAATAACAATAGCAGCTCTAGACCATACAAATGTAAAATGTGAATTTGCAGATCTAGTGTTAAGTTAAACTGCAGAATGTAACGATACAGTTCTAGAATCTACGATTACAGAACGTTATCATACAAATGTAAATGTTTAACAGAACGTTAAAGTTCTAGAATGTTAAGTTTTATTTGTCCTCTTGGGAAGATGGATTTTTTCATTCTGTTATTTTGTCTTGAATTAAAAACACATGCATGAAATGTGGCGTGATGTCAGAATGGTTGCTGCCGCAGTAAGGAGTTTACTGCCTTGCTCAAGTGCAGCGAGGCGATGCCCAGCAGGTGAACTGGCACCTCTCCAGCTCCCAGTCCACATACTACAGTTCACAGGCCTGCAGACTGAGCTCCTCTGCACAGATGTTCAGATAAACTACCTTTAAGATTCATATTATAGCTCATATTTCTGTGCCTGAAGTGGCATCATATGAAACGACTGGGACTGGGGAAGATTACCTCACCATTACTAACCATTTATGTCTCTGCTCAAGTTAAGTAGCACATCATCTTATCAAACTGACAAGCAGTTCGAGCTCCAACTGCAAATGCACCATTAGTTTATAAATGACAGACAGAGACCAGAGATGGCAAAAATTAGAAAAAAGTCATAATTTTAAATCTCATGTACATTGATATTAACACCCATATGATGTATTATTTGCTGTGTACCTTTATTGCATTGCTGTTACCAATACATGCACTTACATCCTCATATCCCACATATCTGCATATGTATGAGTCTCTCTAGTAAGTGCTTTGAGTAATTGGAGTGAAGGCAGCCACACAATAGTAAAGTGATTCAAGGCATGTTATCTGCAGTTCTGTGTGCTGCTGCTGTTCAGTCTTTGTTTGACATGAATAGCAAAGGATCAGTACTTTACCTTTTACAGAAGCGTGAGCAAAAACGATGGCACTGACAGAACAAGGTTACCGCAGAGATTCTGAGAGACCCAAAAGATTCTGAACCGCAAAATCAAAGATATTCTCAAAAGAGAAAATAGGTAAAAAACATTTTTCATTTCCTGTGTGTCAAATGGAATATAAAAAGTTTTTCAGGAGTGTTTAAGATCTTGTGAATAATCAATGTATTTACTTCTCCGTGGCAGCACACACCGTTACATCTGACACTTTCTTTTCTCAAAATTCATTTTATTTACTCTCTCAAACCTCAGAAACAGGATTTAACTGAAGCGGCCTTCACTCAGTGATTAATCAAATCGTTTTTTTTACCTGTCCTCCAACTGCAGAATTATTACTGGACGAAGAAGAAAGAGTATTTCATCCTATTCTATTCATATTTCACAGCACCATCTTTGATTTCCATAGTCCAGAGTAAGGTAATCCGCAGGGCAGTGACGGACTGTCAGTCCTCCCCCGGGGGCAGGAACTGCTCTCTCCAGCTCCCTAATGATGCGCCTGCCTTTTGAACGAAGAAGCCCATGCCATGGCCGATCACTTAGGCGGCTTAACGACGCAGCGGGTGACAGAGACAGAGACAAAGACAGAGGTGTGATGGTGCAGGTTTGGCAGATGAAAGATGTCGCTTTCCACAATTTCTTTGCAGTTGTTTAGCTTGAAACCAGAACTTGTTATTACTAGGGGTGTGATGAGATATTGACACATTTGAGTATCGCGATATTGTGTTTGTGATACTGAATCGTTTCTCAAAAATAGTTTATAGTTTAAAAAAATACAGTCTGTATATACAGTATTTATACAAATATCTGTGTACATTTTGTATTTACTAAATATGTTTACGAAACCCTACAAGCTCTTTTTTTTACTGATAAATGCAAATGCAGTTCCAACTGTTCTCATAAATACATTTTTATTTATTCAGATTTGGTGGTTTTGTTATCTTTTATACTATGACCTTAAATTTAAATACAATATCCCAATATATTGAATCTTAACCCATAACCCTTAACCCTTAACTCCCAATATCATATCACATCACATCTTGAACAGGAAACAACAACAGTGCACAATCCATCAGCTCCAGCCACCAGGATTCACTGTATTGTGCTCCTTTATAAGAATTAGGTAATTGGAGACATGCTCCAATGAAATACATATTGCATGAATGACAGGCAGTAATACAGCTGTTGTTGTCACTCTGTAAATATGAACATTCTCAATCTGGACTTGGCATAATCACTGTTTATCCATTAAATCCTCCTCTCTCCAGCTGAATGGCAGCACACACCGCTGAATTGCCCTCAATCATTCAGTAATTGATGCTGTGGCATTTCCTGCTTGTATTACCCAAAACATCCTTGGTTTATTCCCCGCCTCCACCCTCCCCATCCCCATCTTTCCCCAATTATCCCAAAGGCTTCTTTCTCAGCAATTTTAAGTTTGGATTGATTTAAGCTCTCCTGGAAGCCAATTTGGTCTGTTTGAATGTTCTTATAATCTCATGATTTGATTCACCAGAGGACTGTTGTTAGTTGAACAGAAACAGCTCATACAGCAGATAAATTAAAGAATAGCATCACACACATTGTGGAGCAAAGGAGGAACAATCCGGGATAAAAGAGGAGCAGCCTGAGGGTGTGGGGAGTGGCCACGAGGACTCCCTTTCTTCCGCTGCACTTTTTCTTTTAAATTGTTGAATCACATAAAAGCAGAATGAAACACCTGGGACAGCCCATGAAGCAGGAAGCAGAGTGGGGATGGGCCGGGTTGAAGCATCACCCTAAAGAAAACATCCTGCTATTTTGAAGAATATGTGAATTTAACAGGATAGTGTATGGTGAGGATTAAATACAGCCCACGATGCCAAACATGGATCAAGAGCTCTTTTTATTCCTTCCTGCCCACTGCTAGCTGAACAGTTGTCTAAGAGGTTCAACACAGAACAGGCGGGTCCTTTGATGTCGGACATGTTTCTAGGTTCATGTGTGGTGTGTTGTCCCCCTCATCCCTCTGTTCCTGAGCACTTGTGACTCAAAGCAGCCTAGAAGAGACTACAGGGAAGCTGACTTTCCTTAATGGATGAAAGCAGTGGCAAGGAATGCTAGAAATATGATACAGAAGGTGTCTGGGTCTTTTGCACGCGTCCTGTATATCCGCGGGTTCGACAGCTGTAGAATTTGAGGCATTTTTGCTGTTTCAGTGCGCAGAAGCTCAGTGTGAGCAGCTGGCTGTGTATCCTCCTCATGCACATTCACATGAAAGACAGGAAAGGTAGAACCACTTGCCTTAAAACCTCTTTGAAGTAAAGTCAGAACCTAAAAACTGATATGTGCAGAGACGGGAAGGAGGGAAGAAAAGAGCGATGAGGCAGAGGAATCATCTGATGAACCTGTGGGAGATGGAGAATCAAGAAGTGTAGGTGAACGAGGAGAAAGGGAGACGTGGGGAGGAAGACACAGAAAGTGTTTTGGGATGGGAATGCACTTGGGGAGTAGAAATAACACACCACCTTTGCATTTAAAAACACTCAAACTTTGCAATATAAAAGGCAGGAGTAGGAAGGCAGGACACAAAAGAATATTCACAATGCCTCTGCAAAAAAGCAAAAAATAAAAAAGACGGTGTTTCTTCTGCTTCCTCGCCTCTCTGCCGGGGTAGAGTCTCTCCAGCGTTGATCACAATTTACCGTCTGAAGATGCATTGGCAGTTGTTGACAGAGACAGAGTTTGTGATGGTAGTCACAGTTATTCCACAGAGATAGACGAGGGAGGGGCGTGAGGGGGAGTCGACTCCCCTCTCTTGTTTTCTTGCTGACTCTCTTAACTGTGTTTACTCTTTTAAACACTCACATACAAAGGTATTCGGAGAGATAAAACTTTCCTGCCAGCTAAAATCTAACAGTATATAAGAAAACATAAGTGAATGCACCATAATTGTCACGGTTCTGTGAAGGTGAGGACCCAAATGCAGTACAATGGATGATGATTTTAACCAAAAAGAGAACTTTATTAACAAAAGCTAATGAACATATAAAAGTAACAAAACACAAACCAATCAGGGGACAATCAGGACACGAACAGGCTGAGCAGAACACGAACAGGCAGACATGGGCAGGTAACAAACACGTAACATGAATCACAATCCGACAAAGAACACTGAGACAGACAGGGATATATACACAGACACTAAATGAGGGAACAAGACACAGCTGGGAGAGAAAGGCAGAAAATACAAGGGAAGGAAGTAATACCAGACATGACACAAGGGGAAGGGAACATTTCAAAATAAAACAGGAAACAGAAACCAAGATCATGACATAACCCCCCCCTCAAGGGACGGATCCCAGACGTCCCAAAAATCCAACAGGGTGGGTGGAGGGGCGCCGGAGGAGGGTCTAAGGCCCGCAGGAGGCGGGGCTGGAGACCGTTCTGGAGGCCGGCGGGGATGCCGGGCAGGATGCGGGCGGAGCCGCTCACGAGGCCAGCGGGGAGGCCGAGCAGGATGCGGGCGGAGTAGTCGCTCGGGAGGCCGGGCTGGGGGCCGACGGAGTAGTCGCTCGGGAGGCCGGGCTGGGGGCCGACGGAGTAGTCGCTCGGGAGGCCCGACGGAGTAGTCTGGAGGACGGGACTGGGGGCCGGAGGAGCCGCTCAGAAGACCACAGGGTGGGAGGGAGCACAGGGTTTGGGGTATCGAGGGATAGAGCGAGCACAGGGACTGGGGTATCGAGGGACAGAGGGAGCACAGGGGTCTGTGCTCCCTCTAGGGGAAGGTGAGGACCCAAATGCAGTACAATGGATGATGATTTTAAACAAAAAGAGAGCTTTATTAACAAAAGCTAATAAACATACAGAAATACAAAGTAACAAAACAAAACAAACCAAACCAATCAGGGGACGAGCAGGACACGAACAGGCAGACACGGGACGGACGGACAGGTAACTAACATGAATCACAATCCAATAAAGAACACTGAGACAGACAGGGATATATACACAGACACTAAATGAGGAAACGAGACACAGCTGGGAGAGAAAAGCAAATACACAGGAGGAAACTAATGAAGGGAACGAGACACACCTGGGGAGAAAGGCAGAAAACACAAGGGCAGGAAGTAATACCTAGACATGACACAAGGGGAAGGGAACATTTCAAAATAAAACAGGAAACAGAAACCAAGATCATGACAATAATATATCTTCATTTAGTATTACACCCAGAACTGGATCATTCATTGTAGTAAGTAATTGTTACATTTAGTGTTTTTAGCTTTAGCTCTCATTCAAACGCGATGAGATCATGATTTTTAATTTGTGGTTCAGTTCATCAAATCGGCCAAGAGGAAGATTTTAATAGTTTTTTAAACTCTTTTTCAGGAGCTAACTTGTTAATCACTTAACTGTTCAAGAGAACAATGATAATTCAGAGATAAACAGATGAAAGGAAATAAAACAACAAAACATCTCGCTCCTCTAAAGATGCACAAGACCATTAGCCCGACTAATGGTTTTTTAAGATGAAACAGCTTGTGAAAAGAAATCCAGATTTTAAAGATTAACAGATGGTGAAAAAGCGGCGAAAAAGAGACCCGACACTTACATTTCCCTCCCAATACTCTCAGAGTCCTATTTTAGGTGAAATCTAAGAGACGCTATTGTACAAGGCCTTATTCCCCCAGGGCAGGCGAGCACTGCGAGGCACTGGTGGCAGCGCAGGAGAGCCTGTGATCATGCCCAAGTTTCATCTGAAGCGTCTGAGCCACGATCGCAGGGAAACTTCAAGTGAAAAACCGCAAGAGCACAGAGTGGAGATGAGAGAGCACAACTGATTTCCATCAAAACAGATTGTCAAACCAGATGGGGACTGTTCGAGAAGTGGGGCAGCGTGGATGGGGAGGGACTCTGATTGGGCAAATCTCAACACAAACCAGACACGAGCATCAGAACAAAATAGATCTCCTAAGCACTACTGTCATGTAATTCTGAATGGCTTTAAATAATTCTGAATCAAGTTTTTATTCAATATACTGAATATTTAAGTATTCAAAATGTTGAAATTCAGCATGGAATTGTACACTTTGTAGAGAGCGGCATTGTGTGCAGGATGGATCTCTGGAGTTGCAGAGTCAGCGATGATGCGCTTCGTTTCCTGGACAGAGAAAGAAGCTCCGACCTCAAACCTTTGAGTATGATGTCCCTGCGTTACTAAGCCTTCTGAGTGTGTGTGTGTGTGTGTGTGTGTGTGTGTGTGTGTGTGTGTGTGTGTGTGTGTGTGTGTGTTTCATTAATCCCTCCTCCTCCTGAGCCACTGCTGCTCCTGAAATGATTCTGCATGCTCTGACCATTATCACGGTGCCTCTAGCAACACCTGAGCAAAGCTCATCAGCATGCCGGCATTGATCCCGCGCAAGGTTCTCCCCACAGTGGATTGGCATCTTTAAGCATGTTATCAGATGAATTTCCATCCTCACCGCGATGGACTCATCACAGACCGTCATCAACTCTCCAGCCCATCCAGAGAGCGCTCGCTCTTTTTTTTGCCCTTAAACGTGCCTGTAGCATTCCTCAAGGTCCCCGTGATGCCTGAGGCTGTGGAGAAACTCAGATGAACACAAGTTCAATTCAATCTTCACCAATCCCCTCCACCAATATGTTTATTATATGATGAGCTTGACATGCTCAGGCTTGTATTTCCTTTCCGTGGTGACATCGATCTGATCTGCAATTTGTCAATATTGATGCATAACTACATGAACTCAAAGAATAACGACATGAACTCCAGGTCACATGAAGAGATGTGACACTTGCCCTCTTGAAATGTACATTTTTGCCATAAAACATTTTATTGAGAAATACATGGGCTCCTTAAATCCTTCCTATTTCTCCTGCCTGTTACAATACCTCTGAGTATAATGTACTGTGACCTAAACTGCCAATAAATAATTCTCTACATGACAAAAGCACTTGTATATTTTAATGAGTTTCCAGACACGATTACATTTCCATGTTTCCACATCTGTAAAGTTATGTAGAGAATCCCTTATGTTTCATAACTCATCTAAATAGCACATGTAGGTGTGACTGTCAATGTGTCCAAAAACAATCAGCAGTTACTGTAGAGGCTGTTTGTTCATCATTATACAGAAACAATGGAAATAATGATGCCTGAGCTTGTCCACATGCGACTATGCTCCGTGTTTCAGCGCCACACATGTCACACACATGTTCAGTGTGTTGCACTGAATGATGAGAGACTGAAGGTGTTGAGCTGCACCTGTACTTCAGAGCTTACTATCACAATAATTCTGCAGGATTGTGCAGCCTGCTTAGTTATGTCACATAATATGAACCAAGGACCTTTCCTGATAATAACTTTATATTCTGACTGCTGAGGCTGTTGTTCATACGAATGATGAGAATATGATCCTTAATTCAGATCTCCAAGAGTCCCTAATTTATTCTCAGATATTCATGCAACATTTTATTTTATTAGAAGACATTAAACCACACTGCTTTCTTATAAACAGTAATGTATTTTTTTAATAAAATCAATTAAGAAATATTTACTTTTAATATTTTTGATTTATATTTTTAATCTTACCTCATCTCATAACATTAATGCAAATTGGTTTACTGCCAGGTCCATATAATCTACATTTTTTATATTTTATTATTATTATACATTTAGTCATGTTAAAGCCAACTACTAACTAACAGCAGGGCAAGAATACACACAATGTCCACAAACTGCTGAAACTGAAAACTCTGGAAGCCTGTCAAAATATCACCACTGTCTTATAACCTGTAGTTTACGTTATAATTTGTTCAGTTTTAGCAGGAAAACATCCACATCAAAATATATCGATATATTGTTATTTGGTTTTACTTATTTGGTTATTACAGGTTTTAGTAAAAGTATACTTGAAGAGTATTAGGGCCATACAGAAAGTCACATTTTGATAATAAAGTCGTAATGTTGAGAATAAAGTCGACCTAATGCTAGTAGCTTGATTCAGTCTCAAAAGTTCGACTTTATTTTGAAATGTCAAATTAATTTTCAACATTTTAACATGATTGTCGACCTTTCTTATTTATTCTCAAAATGCAAAAAAACAAAAAACGTCCTCTTTTTATTTTTCTTCTGCCTGGCACTAAAACTCAAACTTCGACCTTATGCTTGACATTTGGACTTTATTCTCATAGTACTGTTAATGCCCACTATTCTCCCTCAATAATATTGTGTTAAATATTGAACACAATCCAAACAAATGTCTCCCTTATTGTTTTATTTTGTGTTAGTTTAAAATGGCAAAGTATAACTGCTATAACGGTACTACAACAATCAGTATATAGTACATATTGTAGCATTAGCATATAGTACATACTGTACTGTAGCATTAGCATATAGTACATACTGTAGCATTAGCATATAGTACATACTGTAGCATTAGCATATAGTACATACTGTACTGTAGCATTAGCATATAGTACATACTGTACTGTAGCATTAGCATGTAGTACATACTGTACTGTAGCATTAGCATATAGTACATACTGTAGCATCAGCATGTAGTACATACTGTACTGTAGCATTAGCATGTAGTACATACTGTACTGTAGCATTAGCATGTAGTACTGTATTAATGTTCCACCTCTTTATGCTACACTGGGAGGCTTCTGCACTGAGAATCACTATTACGTGAGGAAGCTTCTTTTTTACAGACTGACCTACATGTGTGTTGATGAGCACGTCCTGTGTCATGGGAATAAATACTTTTCCTCTTTTATACATTCATGCCACTTTCATTGTTGTGAAAAGTTCTCAGTTCACATCTTGTGGCATCAAACATGAGGAAAAAACAGTGAATCATGCAAGGGGATATAATCAAAATTGAACTCTCACTGTTTATACTTAAGTCTAATTCTCTAGATACTTATTATCGCTGCACCTGGCGTTATATTAAAGCGATGCCTTTTGTATTGTTCATAACTTGCAATCTATGGTCTATTTATAAAGCAGAGAGTTCTAAGTAAACAGCTCACGTCTGTCAGTGCAGAATGAAGTTTCATGTATTTGTGGGTAGTCAACACACCATCACAGAGCTGTGTGAATGTAATAATCTACAGTGAAGTCTTAGATTAAAACAACGTACATCTAATGTAGGATTCTGTATTTCTGTACGGTTACTGAGTTTAGTTCACTTATGCACCGCTGTCATAATACTGGCAGCTGTACACGTGCATTTGTTATGATGACATTACTTATGAATGATAAGTTAAAAACTAGCAAGTCGACAATTTTGCTCACACAGCCAAACATCAAGCAAGAGCAACAACACAAGACACAGACAGCTGATGGTGGCTGTTGTTAGCCATTAGCAGTTAGCCGTTAGCATTACTTTAGCAATAATTAAATCTTTCTGTCCATCAGAAACATTTGCTCTATAAAATATTATCCACTTTCCCCAAAATTAACTTTGTGCCATAACCTCACACACTGCTCCTGGCAGTTTGACCCGCTCACCAAAGTTACACAGTGCAAGAAGGCGTTTGGTTGCAGAGTGTGACCTTCAGATGCACCACTTCATTACAGTCAGCGTAGCATCAAGAGGGTTTAGAAGCTGTTTAAGGTAAAGTAGTTACAAAGTGTTGCTTTAACATTTGTCGGGCGACAGGATTCACGTGATTTATTGTACCTTTTGCAAAATATATTTGCAAAAAGCACAGTCTTCTTATCATCGTTGTAAAGATCCATCCATATAAGAAAGAAAAGAAAACACTTACATGTGACACGGTATTTGTGGTCTCTCTGATCCCATCTGCTCGGAAAACAAATAGTGGAAAGAATATCCTACATATTGAGTTATGCATTTCCATTAGCAATATAACATCTCCTGGTTTCTTGGCTGTGGTTGGTGATAGTCTATTTTCAGTTCCTCTGGCAAGACACGTAACCTTATTAAACCCAGTGTTATATCCCTTCCAAATGATCTATAAAATTACCATAACCAGAACACACACCTACACCTGTAAAAATAGTCATATTTCTGCTACTGCGGTGTATGTGTATGTGTATGTGTACGTGTATGTGTGCATGTTTGCACATGCCACACAAGTGTGTGTATTCCCCCGTGTGTCCCTGATCCAGAGGATCAACATCTCAGTGTGTGTTTTGTCGTCTTCCTCTTCCTCTGCTGGTTGTGCTGAGGCGCAGTTTTTCCCATTCTAATGAATGTAGTTAAACTGGTTATAGATGTCGGGTCCTGGATGCTTTCTCTCAGGCTTGCTGTGCCTGAATCTAATGTGCAGACAGATGATGTATTGGAACCATCACATCAAGGAGTTGTTCATATGAGGCTGGGTTGCTTGGCTCCGCGTTGCTTACTATCTGCGTGTGGCGGGGGTGGGGGGGGGGGGGGTGGATGGGGGCTGAGGGGTGGGCTTGGACGAGGTTGTATTTTCTTTGGGGAATTGCGTGTTTCAGCAGTATGGTTATTGCAGGCTGTGGCAGAAGGAATAAACAGACTTTCTCCTTCTTTCTCCTCGCCCCCCCTTTTCTTCAGGGATGGGCCTGTTCACAGAAGCGGTTCTGTGACTGATGTTTGTCTCTGTTATGCGTCTATTTATTTGTTTGGCAAACAAATGCATTATTAACAAGCCACTGCCACATGTTATCCTCTCAGAGTTTTCTCCGTTTGCATCAGTGTCTTTCTATTCAAGTGCAAATTAGCTAGGTCACTGCACTACCTCGACTGTAACAACAAAGTCTCAGGTGATATCTGACTCGGAGATAAGAACTAGTCTTGAAATTAAGAATAAAAATACCCCAATGGTCTAAAGTGTTTGAGTCTGTCTTACTGCCCGGTAGAAGAGGGCGCAGGTGGTTTCATGTCTCCATGCTTTGCTCACAGAATGCCGACATCACCGTGGCACGTGAGAGTATCGGGGCTCATTTGGAAGGAAGACGATATAAAGAGGTCTGGACCATTAAAATTGCAGATAGATCCTGACATTCAGTTTGCATTTCCTTTTAACTGGAAGCCACTTTAGATATTAGATGCAGCAGCCCCCTCAGCATCATTTCAGAACCAGAAGGAAGTGCCTGTAGCTTTGCCTGGAAACAGCTTGAATAAAAATAACGCTGTGAAAGGCTTATTCACACACACAATCACACTTAAGGCAATTTCAGCCATAACAGGGACAAGGACTGGGAGGAAATTAGTCTATGGAAAAAGACACCTCTTCTCACGGTTTTCCCCTCTAATGCATACCAATGTATTCAGCTCATCTTCAATCAAAAGGAAAGGTTGGAAATCTTGTTAGGCTCTCTGTCCTTCGGCAGTGCCACTGATACAATGCACGTCCACACTGAGAAGAAGAAAGAGGTAGAAAAGGAAAAATGAGGGAAAATCCAAACACAAACATGGCATCAAACTTGGCTTCATTAGTCCGACTGAGCCACAGTGAAATGCACATTTACAGACAGTGACTTTCTGACAGGAAGCAAGGCAAGTGCTGAACTCTGATTTTAAACTACAGATTGGGATGGATCAGGAAAGTATTTCTTAAAGGTCTCTGAGTGTTCCTGCAGGATCGACATTATTTTCTTGACCTCGGGTCTCTGAATGGAAGTGTAAATGTTGGGTTTGTTGAAGACGGCTTCTCACTGCTTTAGAAAGAAAAAGGTCTGCAGTCAACTTCATCCTGAGTGTGTGACTGAACTCAAGGGAGGAGCGACTTCAGGCTGCCGACCAGAGGTGGAACGAGTCATTGTTTTACAAGTCACAAGTCACAAGTCTCCAGTGAAGACTGACACGTCCCGAGTCCTAAACTTTTTGTTTCAAGTTCTTCACCAACGACAGATGTTTTGCATTCTGCATTTAGCTTTTTATTAACCACTGCATAGTGTTTTTTACGTGAACAAAATGATGTGTGGTGTCATGTTTTCAAACTGCCACTCAGTAACGTAACTCAGGGAAACTAATTGATTTGTGGCAAAGCTTTTAAATAACGTACTTTTCAATCTTTGTGCTTGGCTGAAGGTATCAAGTGTTAAAGTCCAGTTGCAACTCTGTTTTGGTTTTGTCAAGTTGAGTCTGAAGTCATCCGATTTGTGACTCGAGTTCACACCCCTGCTGTATTATGAGAAAATATAATGTAACAAATCTAATTCAGAAATGTAGATTTCGGGGTATTTAGCGCTGGATCTGAGACATTGTGTGAGAAAAAAACTTTGTGAAGCTAAATTTACAAGGTGCATAGCAACTGGAATATGTCTCAAGTGCTGCTTTCTGTCAGCGATGATGAGGAAATGTTTCACATGTACATTTGTTTGTGCCACAATAAGCAACATTCTGAAGAACTGTTAGAAAAAAAAATGCTACAAATGAAACCTTTATCTTACTTGATGTTATTGTTAAAAAATAAATAAGGGATTTGTTTAACGCCATGAGAAAGAGGACGATGATTATTTAGTTTGCACAAATTAATTCATTTGTCTTAATGTGTAAAAAACCCCGAGAAGACGACACTTTAGCAGCCGACTATCATCCTTGTTAAAACTGAACAAATCACCCAGTGAAGATGTGCAAAGGCAGTGTAATTAAATGTTTAGAGACCACAAGAGGAGCTGAAATTAATGTCAAAGCTGTCTTGATCTTCAGAGGGCCGCTTTCAAATCAACACCAACAACAAATTTGTATTGCTAAAATGGTTTTTAATGTTTTTTTTATTCTGCAGCAGATTGAAGATATGTTTAGATGTTTCCAAATATGAGCCACTTTGTTCAAGGCTGAATGAGCCGGAATTACACCCACTGTGAAGTGTGTGTGTGTGTGTGTGTGTGTGTGTGTGTGTGTGTGTGTGTGTGTGTGTGTGTGTGTGTGTGTGTGTGTGTGTGCGTGCGTGCGTGCGTGCGTGCATGCATGTGCATAATGGGTCTAAGTGTGAATATGTATCCGTGTTTGAGCCTGCGTGGGTGTTTACACACTAAAACAACCTCATTAATGAATAACTGACATTCTCTATGAGAGTCTGGAACCAGAGACGACATCCGTCTGATGAATCTGTTACATAATTTAGTTTTCCATGCATGGAGCCCTGCTGCACCTTCCCGCTGCGACGGGCCCACAGTGCAGCCAGCCTGTGATCTTACTGCATGTGTGTCCTGGAGTCATACAAATTAAAGGACAGAATCCTCGAAGCATCAAGAGGACAATCTTTAAAGAGACCAATGTAGAACAAATGATGCGTGAAAAACAATAAAAGCAATATGAGTTCATGGCTTTTTAAAGGAGCCTACAAGCTGGTGATTATCTGGCCTGTGGAAAAGAACGGACCCCATATTTGGACTAATTTCACCTGAACATCTTGTACTTTAATAATCTGCCTATGGAAGTTGTATTTTTCACAAATCAGACTTATCTGATCGCAGACAATAACCAAAGTGTTCCTGTTTCCATCGCTCCCTCGCTGTGTGCACCGTGTTTGACGGCTATCTTAATTATCTAAGGGGATCATTTGGAAACAGTTTTTTCATTCCAGCATGGGCACAATTAGCACTTTATAGGCCAATTCCACTCGCTCTCCAAATCACTCTGATTTGCTGGCAGTTTCTGCTGCATATTGCTGGCATCAGCAGCTCCTTCTTGTTTTCAGCTGTGTTCTGTTACACACGAGATGAAGGTGTGCATATATATACATATATATATATATATATATATATATATATATATATATATATATATATTAAAAAGGAAATAGCCCAGAAGATGCTCACATATATGATATCATTATAAATGCAAATGTTTCCCGGGGGCAGCAGCTGCTGCATTTCATTCTTAACCCACATGAACAGCAATCACTTGTATGTTTTCTCACGTTTGTGTTTGAGTGCAATGGTTGAATGTGTTTCAACAAGCGAAGGATTATCATTAAGTGTTGCAATAAGGCTCTTAACTCTTTTGGCAGACTGTCTCCATTACTCATAAACTAAATGTTTTTTGTCTGCCAATGTCATGCTGGCTTTGTTTTAAATTAAGATTTTGTTTCTACAGAATTACTTTCTGTTTGGATTGTTCTGTGTTTAACAAGTCAGAGGGTTAAATCACTCAAGCCGTTTTAGCCGTTTTTAGGTTTGGTTGAGAAAAGCAACACATTGTTTGGAAACCATAGCAAAATGTCTGCAGTGTGTCCTCCTTTGTCTCACAGTAATTAAGAAGCTAGGTTGTGTATTCAGCAGAGACTATTCTTTAAATCTCCTCCTTCAGTTGCACCTGTTTCATAAAGAACCTGGTTGAAAGCACAGCAGAGAAGAGCTTCCATACAGGAAGTTTAAATGTGTGTCCAGTTAACACAGCCACATGTCTACACAACAGTACTCGCCTCCACAGCATTAAAATATAAATAGTATAATAAGTCAACTTAAATAAATGTTACAAACTCAGCTACAGCAACACAGTTTGACCCAGTAGTCTCACATCTGGCCTGCAAAATTAAAGACAACTCAAGTGCAACTTCCATAACTGTGTAAAACAGTAGGACACCTGGATATTGAACTGCAGTCCACACCCTAATTGATCCAAACTCATCTGCTACGGATCAGATTTAACAAGATCAATAAAGGATGAAGGCGTTCACCTGGATTCACCTCATCACCGAGATAATATTGAAAAAGATCAGTTGAATATATTGTTGGCAAATGTCTCTAAATCAACATTTCTCTTTTCTGTATTGTTTGATTTCTGGTTAGTATTTAAAAAAGTATTCAGTAAAAATATTCTGGAACAAGTCATGTGTATGTGTGTGTATGTGTGTGCGTGTGTGTGTGTGTGTGTGTGTGTGTGTGTGTGTGTGTGTGTGTGTGTGTGTGTGTGTGTGTGTGTGTGTGTGTGTGAGAGAGAAAGGTTGATTTTCAAACAAGATGGCATCCAGTTACAGAAACGAACAGCACAGAGGGGACTCTTGTTAAACTACAGTATGGAACATGTATTTTGTCCCGTTTATTCACATCAACCTCAAACTTATATGATTCTTCTTCAGAATGTATGATTGTATAATTCGGGCTTTTTGTTTCCACCCTGTAAGAAAACGCGTTTATCTTTAGTTTCTATCCGTCGTGCTGCGTAAAGGTGGATGTGTTGGAACTTGGAGCTCAATACTTTCCAGCGATGTTATTCTTTCAAAATAGTTCTATTCTATAAGTTGTCAAATGTATTTCCTGACGTGTAACACGTGCTGCTGTGAGACTTTTTGAACGAGGAGTCCAACAGTATGTTTCAGCACCTCGGACAGCGACTAAAGCGTCTGTTTCCTTGCGAGGCCTTTCTGCTTTGTGTCCCACACATTAATTCTTCGCCCTGTTCCCTTTGAATGCAAAGTCATGAGAATAAAAAGTGATAAATGCGCTTAGCCTATACAATACAATATCTTTTATTAAGCGGGACATATAGGGATTCTTCTATTATTTCCACAATGTACATTTTGTGAGCAACGTCACTGAACATTAAATCAGTCAAAGCTACGCAGATTCCGAAATGTAGAACACACGATAATGTGAATATGTACTTTATAAATTATAGAATTATTCTTTAATAAAAGGGCTCTAAATCGTCTCCGGTGGCTGAAATATGTCGCCTTTTTTCTCTTATAATAAACTCGTCAGCGGCCTACATTTGGCTTATTTTCAATATGTTCAGCATCCAAACGCAACACCATTGACAGCACAAAACATAAAGTAAAAACTTCCATTCGTGCAAAAAAATGCCTTGGGCGTGAAAGCACTTCTTCTCTGGTTGTCCATAATTCCATATACTTCACTTGGACGGAAACCATATATTCTTTAAGGCTATACAAACACAAAATAGAGCATAACACACTCGGCCTGTCCAGCACGTCAGTTCCTCCACTCTTCATCTTCTCCCTTGTCCATTTTGCCCACCCGTTTGTCTGTTGGCAAAGTTTTGTTTTCCAAGAAAGAAAAAAATCCAAATTCCCGACAAGCACGCGCCACTGGCCGATCAATACGTTTAATCATCCAGATTGCGTAAAAGTTGACTGATGGATTTGAATATATGAAACTCCAAGGAAACGTTCATATTTGACTAGATAGTGGACGAGTGTAGGTATACAGATATTCGTCGGCTTCCTTGGCTGACAGTTATTTAAGCTGAAAATAAATGGCATGTTTTTTTTTCTTTTTTTCTTTTTGTTCCTCAACCTAAGCAGAGTCCCGTGCGACGTGGGCCATCGCCGATTAGATTATAGAGGAAAGACTAGAAAGCCAGAGAAGGTGGAGTATTTCCATCCGCCCATCAAGGTGCCCCGTTCCAGCTTGAGAGAGACGCGGTCCTCCCGCTCAACCATCAGCAGTACTCCGTTGCTGGCCGCCTCTCTCGTGACGTCCTGGTCACCGGCGAATGCTGATATTACCGGATAATCATTCTGCATCAGGTTCACCTGCAGGAGAGGGGACAGTTCAGTCTCATGCTTACTGACCTATTAGATGCTGAATGCAGACCAACTGTTTCATAGCTGCTCACCTGTATGGTTTGTCTGTTGTAGACCTTCACCACGTGAAAGCTGAAACTATAGATCCCCCTCCTCGGAGCCTGGAAAACACTTGCTTTGAGATCGAAATGGTTGCCGATATTCACTAAAACCTATGACCAAGAAGGGCGCAAAATGAGAAAGCGGTTGGTTAATTGTTCCATCTGCATGCTTCACTTTACACAACAGCTGGTTTTGTAGTTATGTGTTGTTTGTCTCTGCCACGCATTGTGACTTTACAGAGAGGTGTATCAGTTTGATTCTGTATGCCGAATGTTTTAAGGCTGTACTTCTGTCGCAGTTTGGGATGGTTCCCAATTTCATGCTTGAAACAGGCCAGACCTCAGCCGTGACAACTAAGTCGAACATCCGAGCAAAAGCAAAACAATGCACCTGTCAGTGCGGCCGAGGCCTAACACACATATGTGATCAATGATCCTGCATGGATTACCATTCGTTTTGACAGTGCATCTCTGAATCACGCCAATTACGCACAACATCCAATGAATCATTTTCAAAGGAAAACAGGATTATGTTCTTAAGGTTAGAGATACTCAGGGCTTAGATCACACAGAGCGTGAGCAGTGATAGGAAATCAATGAAACATAACCTTTAACAAGGTCTGCTCGCCCCCGGCAAATACAAGGTAGGGATAAATAAATAAAAATGATAATGGAGCCAAGATATTTGCCCGTATCTGATTTAATATTTGACTTTTGATGAACTGTGTTAGTGCTAAATTCAGTGAACATCTGACCTGGTCAAAGTAGATGGTCATAGACGTGTTGCTCATCTCTGACGGCTCGTGGTTGGTTCCACGCACGGCGGAAAAAGCCACCTTTGCCCCAGCAGAGCGGACTGATATGCCAAGTGAGGAGGTGACCCCTCCTTCTGAAGAAGGGTTCGAGTCGCACACCACAAGACACTTCCCTTCCAGCACGATGGGCTCCGTGTCGTTCTGGCCGAGGCAGAAAACCACGCTGCATCCCAAGAGGAGGACCAGTGCCAGTGAGGCACAGAGTCCCGGGCAGCGCGCGGGCACCATGGTTGGATCGCTGATCCCGTGCACACTGATACAACCCGGCAGCCCCTTGGAGGTTTGTTAGTACTAGATCACCTGGTCCAGACTTCCCTTCTCCTCTCTCTCTTCCTCTATCTGTGAATCTTCCTCACTCTCTCAAACACCCTCTGACACACAGACGCACTCCGGCGGTGACTCCCCTCCCTCCTGGGCGTCTTAGTTGATTTGGGGAAAGTATTCAGACAACTGTTGTTGTAAATCCTGATGATTTAAGACACCAAACGAGAAGGCTCGTATCAGACAGCAGTATGAAAACAATTTCACATAGTTAAGTCGTCAAACTTGAGTATTTTATGTATGCGTAAAATAGCTATCGTGCGTAAAATGAAAGATAGTCGCTGTCAGGAAATACAAAACAATTAAATCGCTAATATACATTTTCTATTCGTCCATTAATTATGAAACCAACTATTTGTGCAATAGCACTTGGTAAAATTACCATGTCCAAAGAAAATGATGTCACAGCTATCTGTTCCCATCGTTCTAGTTGGTAATAATAATTAAACAAGCACTTTGCAGGCATTTCTGTGGAGGGAAGGTAAATCACGACCTACCTGTGCAATCCATCCCGCTGTAATGCGCTCTGTCTCTCGCAGACTGTGAACTGAGCGCTCAGATCGCTGGTGCTAAAACAGCAAGAGTCTCTGGGCTCCCTTTCGAGGGACAACTCACGCCCATTCTTTGTGTGTAGCCACTGCAACAAGACTCATCAGAAGTATCCCGCGATTAAAAGCACATGCGTGGACAAATGGGTTTGTTTACATATTAATCAGTTCGATGTTGTGCGCTCGGGGCCCCTTGGGACGGCAGAAATCACTTGCTCTCATATGTCTGTCATATATATGCTATGAGTTTCTCATGTCTCTCCCTGATTAATCTGAAACGAAGGGGGTTGCAGCGCTGAACCCAGCTGTTGCATGGCACATTCAGCATGCATGGTGGCCTATATGTTACTAATTTGAGACTTAAACAAGCGTGTTCATGAGTCCAATAAAGATACTTGTGCGCCATCCAGTGGCGGATTTATCTTCTGCAGACTGGTTGTCAGAAACAATCATAGCACACAAGTGATTAAAATAGCAACCTTTATCTTCTGGCATGTTGTATTGCTACTGCATATCAGCACATAATTCCACATGCACATTTAACATACACCCCATAAGCAAGTTGAAAGCATGGTGACACTTCAGAATAACCCTCTTCACAGAAAATGTCCTCTGCCTTTCTATACAACCCTTGGCCTTTCTTTTCAATTCCTGACATGTCATCATCCTTTGAAGAGCTGTGTAGAGGGTCCCTATCACACCTCCACACCTCTGAAGAGTCTGAGAGTGGGCTTCAGAAGTGGTGAACCCTCACTTTAGACCTTTAATGAGCTGTCATTTTCCTACGTAAAGATATGCTAACTGGCTACATTATGCATGGCACTCACATCTGCAAGGGAAGGCACTCTTTAGTCTTCAACTTAATCGGCTCAAGAAAATACCGTCTCCTGAAACACATTTCATTAAAGCTGTATTTTGAATTCATGCAAGCAAAATGGATAGGCGAGAGGACAAATCCAAATATTTTACCTACTGAATGTCACTATCAATAAGCATTAAAAGCCTCGGCACATATACAGAATATGAGGCTGCCATAAAGGCAACGTTATCTAATAATGATCCACGACTTGCCGTGCGTAGAGAAGACATTATTTTAGACTTAATCATGACGATCCTTCCCCCCCTTTCTCAGCCACATTTGACAAACATTGCACTGTCAGAGCTGGCTGACAAACCATGCGGAAGAGTGACATCAGGTATCCAAGAGCCACAACTGACCCCAGGCCTTCAGAAGGACACACAGCTACAGAAAACATCAAATGTCAAGTACAGGGGACATGCAAGGGGAAGGGATGTGGCCTACATGGCGTTGCCGTACCAGGGGCTGCCGCTGCCCTAAAAGGGTCTTCACTTCCATCAGGCGAGCTGATCGGCGAGACTGACGACAGGGTTATGCTTATTTTCCCTGACAGCTAGCAGAGCCTACTGGCTTCCAGGATTGGGGAGGTCGATTACGTGATGGGTCTCAAAGCAAGCCATCTGCTATTGCAAAGAAAAGGACTTAGCATTAGCCTGGGTTGTTCGCAGTAGCACTTACATACACCGAACATCCCAGATAGCCTGATTTATATCACATTTCATTTCTAAAAACATGTTGGAAATAGATTTGTTTTAAATTGCTGTTGACAGTAGTTTCTAGTCAATGATGATGATTAGTGATAAAAGTCTATATTCAAAATTTCCTCTAAAAAGTCTTTGACTCTAATATGTCAACAAAATGGAACAAGAATTTTGAATCTGCTTTATCCAAAGTCCACATTTCTGTTCTGGAAATGTAGCAAATTACCGCCTATTTAATGAGATAATTCCTCATTTGCATATTTAAAAACGTGTAATAATTTGTCTTAATGTGAGTAATGAACTGGGGAAGTTTCATTATGATATCTAAGAGTTAAACGTTTTACCGCTGTCACAATTATCACACACGTACCTTGTGTTACAAATACCATGTATGAAACATCCTTAACATCAGAGGAGGCCTGCCCTCTGTGCTCACACCACCATATGCTTTAAGTTTAAAATACCCCCTTTAAAACAAATATGTGTCCATCTGCCTGCCTGTCCATCTGTTTGTGTGCAGCTATAAATGAATCTGTAACTTCATATCTGAAATGAGGTCAGACTAAACAAACAAGTTCACTTGCAGCCCTGAAAGAAACCGAGTGAATGTCGTTATTTCTCTTCTGTCTTACATCAGTAACATGTCACCTCTATTTTAACATGTGTGAGGAGACCGCTAACATCAATCTTGTCCCCTGCTAGTGCCGGGCTAACACCAGGTGAGGAGTGATATTGGTAACCCAGAGAAAGCTTATCAGACTGTACTTTGCCCTCCTGAGGTTACAGTAACTGCCTTTTGTGTGTGTGTAATCAAATTGTAGAGACAAAAATCGGTTTCAATTGGGGACAAATTGAAGGTTCCCTGAAGGTAAACCATTAAATCTTAGATAGTAAGACTTGAATCAGGGTTAGGCACATTGTGGTTATGGATAAGTCTACAGGCAATGAAATAAAGGGGGGGGGGGGGGGGGTTATGACAGTCTCTGACACATGATGCAAGGCACACTAGATTCATAATTAAAATGCAATTTTTATATTATTCCGGAAGTGATATTTTACAAAAAAGGAGAAAAGTAGGCCTATATGTGCCTATATGTTTATTTTTTTACTTGCATTTCATATATTTATTATGACCATATTCCACCTGTGTAATTAGCCCTACACAAGATAACAGGTTATCCGCTTTTATTTTGAAAGAAAGTACAGCCACTCCCCACCGGAAAATATATGTCTGCACGCGGGAGGAACTGGAACGGACGTCACCATGGCGACTGGACGCGGACGCCATTTATGTCGCTAACTTGTAGAGCTGACGTCACACTCTGAACGCTTCATGGCCTCAACTTCCGAGCAAATATAAATTAAAAAGATCTTGAATCCGACTCAAAGAGGTCAAGCCCAGAGAAACAAATGGCGGCAGCACCGACTGCAGTTACGTGCAGAGTGCGGGCCGCGAGGACGTCCAGGAGAGCTGCCAAACCATCTCTGAACTTCATGGGAAGGTAATCTATCAACACATGGTGATGTTTCCCTGCGTGACATGCAGCTCCAGTGTTGTGTTGCCTTGTTAGTGAAGGGATTTATAGACCTATGCTTGCAGCCAAACACAATAAAAGCATCGCAATAATCAATACAAGTGGAAGACACTAAACTACACGTTCAAATTAAGCGGGTTCTTCATATTGAATGCAGTAAAGAAATGAAACACAGCAGGAGCAAGTCAGCATCTATTGCTTTCCTCCCTTCAATAGGGCTGCAGCTAGCAATTAGTTTAATTAATCTGATTATTTTCTACCATCATTTGGGTTTTAATATGTCAGTAAATTGATATCCGGTCAGCAGAAAGTCTTCAACTGCATCTTAGCCACTTACAAAATAGAATAAAATTCTTATTTCTGTCTGCTGCACTTACAGTGGTTTGGCTTATTTGAAGCTATAGTACTGCACTTAAAATGATTTCACCTATTTGATGCTAATGCACTTGTAAGCTGTTCGGAGTTGTATCCTCATGATTGTTTGCACTTATTGTAAGTCGCTTTGGACAAAAGTGTCAGCTTAATGTAATGTAAAAAATGTAAAGTAAATAATGTTCATCCCTGTTTCTCAAAGTCCAAGGGGATGTTGTTAAATGTGTTGTTCTGTCAGTGGATATACAGCGGGGAATGTCCCTCTGACATGGTGGGAGTTTGAGTCTTTAGTCTTTATGCGACAACACTGAGGATTTACTGTAACTTGTGACTTATGGTGCCGACCATCAGCTCCACTCGCCGTCCTTTTAGAAATGCCAAAAATCCCTCAAACCAATATCTCTATATGTTTGTTGACGGCCCAACATGTCAATGAGAGTTTAACTATTTGAGTGATTTGTATATCAAAGCTGAAATGGACTCTGAATATGACTTATTCATGTTGAGTCTCATTTGTGAAGTTGTTTCATCTGGTTTATTGATGCAGCGAGATGTCAGTGATTGAGCAGGCAGGTAATGTAAAGGTGAATATATTACTCAACAGATTGAAACGGATGGCAGTGGCATCATTAACCGGGACCGGTGCAACCACACCAACCGGATCAATATTTTTCAATAACAGATATGAAGAAGATATTTAAACATACTCTTAGTAAGAAAGATGGAATATCTCACATTACTTTAATTGAATCTCATGCAGCTTAAGAAGGATTATTTTATCTTAATGTGTGTAAGGATGTAACTGCGTCTTCTGTTATGTGTTGTATTCATATTACAATCTTCTAAGAGAGTTTTACAAAACGCTTAATTCTGAAGTTTATACCAAATCTACTGAATCAGAACTTCGACACGGGTCGTTTCACTGTGTTGTCACGAGTGTGTGATAAGATTACTGAGTAGCCTGTCAACAGCTCATTTGTCTGAAACACCGGCGGCTCTAAAGAAATGAAACACAGGTGTCACTTCTTTGTGCTATCGTCTAATTACCTTTTTTTTTTTTACCGTAGACTTCCATCAGAGATCCTGTTTAAGATTCTGTCATATCTGGATGCCTCCGCTCTTCACAGCATCAGTCACGTCAATAAGCTCTTCTCTCAGCTCGCCAACGATAAGTCAGTATCGTGTGAATGTAACATACACAGGACTTTAAATACACGTATGTTAGGAATCTAATGCAACTGAGCTGCAGAAATCTTTGTTTTCAAAGTTTTTGTGTCTTATTCTCTTGAAACAAGTGAACAAACTACCAGTGCAGTAAATATGTTTATTACAGATTAATCTGCCAATCATCGTGATTAATTGTTTGGTCTAAATATATATAAATAAGTATAATAAAATACTGACTGCATCTGCAGATTTGATAACTTTTTTAATGAATAGTTTTAGTACTCAGTTTAAAAAGAAATGGATTAGATAGAGATGTTTTTATGAAGTGACAGAACCTTAGTGAGACAACCTATAGGCAGGCGTCCCACAAGAGTTGATGCATTGTATAATGATGTAGATCTAGTTGTTATTGTCTAAAGCTGGGGTCTTCAACGTTGTTCAGGCCAAGGACCCCCAAACTGGTGTAGCATGGAGCAGGGACCCCCTGCTTCAAACGAAAAGTGGGGTGCTGTCAGAGTTCTGTGCGAAGGGGGCTGGGGAGGATGTGAATGTGCAAAAAAAAAAAGATTTGCGGACCCCCTGTTGAAGCCCTATGGTCTAAGCATAGGTCTTCAACAGGGGGTCCGCGACCCCTTTAAAAATGTTTTTATTTTTATTTTACTTTCACATTCCCTCCTCCGCTGTACTTCATGTGACACACACCTACAGTCAGACATAGAGTGGAGGAAAGGAGAGTGGTGAACTAAAATAAATGTGTTTGGGGGTCCTTGGCCTGAAACACATTGAAGACCCCTGGTCTAAAGCATGAGTAATGAAGGAAGACATTCGAGCTAAAAAACATAAAAAAATAAGCTTTTTTGGATAAACATAGAACTGACATGTAGTTAAGGTTTAGCCTTACTTATTTGTTTATTCTATTATTATTTTCATGTTACTTTTCTTATCTGCGCGAGACTTTATAGGATAATGACTCTACTTGTTATTTCTATTGAAAATTATAATCAGTTAAGTTTATTTTGAATCTCGGGGAGACCTGTGATACCCTTTAGGCTTCTGGCCTCCCTGAGATATTCTGTTATTATTTATATTGTTAATGTTTTTATGTGCTATTAAATTAAAATCAAAACTAAGAATGAGAAGCACTTAAACAGGAAATGAAACCTTTATCACAAAGCTTAATTTTTCTCAACCAACACACAAATAACAAAGGATTTTCCTGTTGTCTATGTATTGTTGTATATCCACATATTAAACATTATTGAATCACAGCCCCCTGTCATCTTTCTCTACCGTCAGTGCTCTGTGGAGAAAGATTCACATGGCAGCGCTTCGCAGGACTAAGAAGCGTAAAGCGAAGCACATGGACGAGCTGCTGCTGCAGACGGCCACGGTGGAGCTGCAGGGCCGGCCTGCAGGCTTCTGGAAGTGTCTGCACTTCAAGGCTGCGCTCACATATGACATGAACAAGTGCAAAAGTCATCTTGCACTCGTCAGCCGTCACACCGGGCTGCCCAGCCGAACAGAGCGGGTCCTCAGGTAAGAAATGGAGGGCGGCAAAAGCTGCTTTTGAAAACCACTTAATCGAAGTACCCGAGGCCACTTGATTTCACTTACCTGCCACCTGAGTCGCCTGCCAAGTGTTGTTTGTGAGTTAAGCTAATTAAGTGCTAAGCATGTAGTTTCAAGCATTTGAATCCCTCAGCGACTGAGGTGAGAAAAGGTCTCATTATTTCTCTCTGGTGTGAATTAGTTTCATACTTTACAGCTGCTTTACTTTATTTATCTATAAGGAGATGTGTGGGTCACACTTTGTGCTCCACGTCGGGCTGTGAATCTTTCCGTATCTCACAATTCTTCGGGTCACGATTTGATTTGTGTTCTTGGTTCTCCCGTCCGCTGTGCGCTGATGAAGGCGGTGTTCAAATGATGCATGAAAACAGAGTAAAGTTTGAGTAAGAATACATTTTTATATTTTAAAAAGTTGTATCATCTGATTGCAATAATGTAAACACACGCTGAGACAAAAGGGAACGTTTATTCCTGCTGAAAAAAGTTTCTCTCAATTCTCAGCGACTTCAAGAATAACAAGTTCTACAAAATAAACACAAATGCTGCCTGCTACATGTATAAAGTCGTGTAGCTGCATCTTTATTTCTCAGAAACTTGACAATTAAAATAAATAAATGGTACATCGTTTTAAATATCGATGTTTGAGTTTCCAATCGATTCCGAATATGAGAAGATAAGAATCTCCTTCCTCACACGCGTCTGTTCTGTTCCCCCTCCCTCGTGCTGTAACCTGCCATCTCTTCGGTGTCGCGCTGCTTCACAAAGCGGCTCTGCGAGCTGGAATGAAACCTCGGCTCTGTTTGTGGTTAGCAAACAGTAAAACTTTGGAGATCCACCCTCGGTGTCAAGAAAGTTCAAGGGTAGAAACTAGAGGACAGGTCAAGCCGCTGGCTATGAAAAACAAACCACGCTTTGTTTTTCATATCGCATTTAATGACACTTTCTTATTAAAGGTGAGAAGGGGGTCTCTGTCTGAGCGAAATTTCTGCTCAGGGGGATGCCAGCACGCAGGGGAAAGCTCCCTCATCGCCTCCGCCGCCGTTTCTGCTGTGTTTTTATAACCTCTGATTAGAGGCTGTGCAGCACTCAATTCTGAGTTCTGTGGCAGTCGCTGTGGTACAGAGGGGAAGTAGACATAATTGTGTTCCTGAGGCTGTCTGAATTGTTGAAATAAATTACTTAGGCCCCCCCCAACTCCTCATCCACACACACCCACACATTCATGCACGCACACCTTCCTCCACCCACCGACTCAGAAGATTCCCTGAGGGGGGTTTGTCTGTCGGAGACACTGAGGAGCATGCGATTTACCTTGGTAATAATCATTTCACAAGACATCACACACACAGACAATGCAGAGAGAAATCCCCTGGGTCATGCAGGGCCTCCTGGGCTGCTCCACTTCTTAGCTTTGTTCCATCACTTAATTGATATTGGATGGTGCCTCAGTGAGACACCGGCTGCATCACAGTAGGGGCAGCCCTGAATCACAGTTTAGACAGAATTGGATCAAGAGATTTATCACAACAGCTGCAGTTTCATTTCATTCGTTGCATATCATTCCATTAGCAATAACAACTTAACGGGACTCGCACTACTCCTAACTGCTGTCAGAGGAACATTACAGACGTTCAACTCACAGTTTGCCTGATTTTATAGAGTCAACAAAACCTGATTATTTCATCTGTGTTGGTTTCAAATAAATATTTGAAAATCGATTTTTTTATCAGTAATTTCAATTCACAGGTGTCTTCATGTGGCTATGAGGGAATGTTAGGTGACAACATCAGGGTCTGGAAGCTGCCCGGTACATACAACGGTTTAGTAGCTTATAGCTAATTTCTCCCTTCATGACAACTGTATGGGGGGAGGTTATATTACTCACACAGTAAATTATGTTAAGGCTTAATGTGATGTTCCCTATTCGCTAAGACCTGCTCACCGCTACGACTCCGCCAGCTGTCGGAGCCACCATGGAGCTGCATCGTCACTAACTGCTCTCCCTGAAGAAATACTCTCTTTGTTTCAGAGAGAAGCAGACAGAAGTCAGCAGCTAGCAAAGCATAGAAGTGCTAACTTCCCCCACTGCATATAAACAATGGTTCATGCTTTCATTGCCAAAGACCTGTCATATATGTTTGGCTATAATCCTGCATTATCTTATTCCAGAGACTTGCACGTCACCTGGGAGGTGACGGTCTCTGATCAGTCGGGGCGAGACGGCAGACATGAGCTGAGCTGGTCCCAGTTCTGCGAGACTTCAGTGAGTCTGTGCTGGAGCGCAGGAGGCTGCTCGCCCAACTACAAGCAGATTTCCACCCTTCAACTCCACGGTGTCAGGAGGATCGCCCTCAACTGCCCCGGCCTGAAGATGTGAGACAGACGGCGTCTTTCCCCACTTCCTGTCTCTCTGCATGTCTGTTTCAGTGAGACCTACTGTTGTCTCTGCTCGCTCCTTCAGACCCGGCTGGAGGTCCCTCATGGTGAAGGTAGACGTGCAGGCCCTGACTGAATGCGTGCAGGTCATCGGTCAGGACAGGATGGTGGTACTGAAGCTGCTCCAGCCTGGCGTTCTCATCGGCGTCTGGAGGGTAACTACTTCACAGGCAGCTACTTTTTAATTATTATTATTATTCATTTGTTTTCAATGAATTCAGCTGAAAAATAACTTTTTTACTGACCAGATTTGAAGCGATGTGTCTCTGTGCAGGACCAGTGCTCTGTGGCCTTTGTCATGTTCACCCTCCACTTCCACAGGCTGGTGGAGAGAAGCACCCAGGGAGAGTCTCTCCGGTAGGCTGCACTGAAACACACGCTTCCTCTTCACCGCTTACATGTGTGCAGAGTATCACCTCTGATGGATGGGGCTCAGATGTGACCCATCTATGATGCACAGCAGGGGGGGGAGCTGCAGCATCTCTGCACCTATATGTCACCAGCACAGTGAGATAATTGGACTGCACCACACTTTTATATATTGACATTACTCTTGTTATGTGTCAGTATTGTCATGAATTATTTTTCATGAGGACACAACACAGTGCAGCTGTTAATTGCAAGCAGTTGAAATCATTACTTAGTGTTAAGTTTGAATTAAATTGATTGATTAAAAACCAATAAGCAAGGAAGGAAGCTTGATACCTGGATTGCTGCTGGCGGCTAATACTGTATATATATGTTTTGGTCTTTCTTGTGAAATACTTTCACCCCATGTTAAGTCAGGCCTCTAAAAATCCAGTGAAGAGGGTCACAAGTTATTAAGTTATATAATGTTAAAACATTATTTTAAAGGTTCAGGAGCCACAAATGTTGGGAACCACTGAGCCAAACATTACAAAATGTTGTTGGTATTTAGAACTGGAGTTACTGCTCCACTCACTGTGAGCCTGAGACCCCGCTCAGTGTGGACACAGCGCCCTCTGCTGGTCTCGTGTGAGAACACAATGTTACGTCATGGTTTCAGTCCACAGAAGAATTAAGCCTCGGAACGCCTTCTTAATAAAATCCCTTCTTCTTCACGCTCCTCTTTACTAACTACAGTCTTAGTTTCATTTTCCTTTTTTGTATTTCTCCTCTCTCCAGCACCTACGTGGAGCCAATCATCAAACCCCCTTTTGATGACATCGACCCTGAATACGGTCTCCATGGTTACCAGCTACACATTGTTCTCCACGACACCGCATGCGAGATCATGTCCGAAAGCTTCCCCGAGCTCTTCTGCCGGAGGAGTAATTTATTTCTGCTCACATTCACTAAGTCACACCGTCTGCTGTCCTGCGCGGCTCCTTTAAAAAACTAATAGAAGTCATTTCTCATAGTACATATAGTTAAAATCTTTAGCCACAAGTCTCAAGAAATGCTGCTTTGCTCTTTATCAGGATAATGAACTCTGTGAGTCCTTCGCACCAACGTGCACTGAAGCACTGAAGCACTGAAGCATGTAGTCTGTAAAAGATTTGATTGTATATTTTGCCTTACAACTGTGATATGTACATTTTATATACAAATACACACATTGCAGTGCCCACCTACACACCTGGCCAATATGCACGACAGTATTTTATATCACATATATTTATCTTTATCTAATTCTCATTTTACTCTTATTCTAAATAGTAATTATTGCACACTAGCTGTTTTAGTGCAGTTTAAATACTGTTCCATTCTGCACACATTGCACGATCATGTCACAAATAAAACCTTTGAAGTTGAAATGAGTTTTTATACTTTACATTAATTAACAATCATTATATTGCAATAGATTTAAATCCTTTTAATCCTCATGTGCTTTCATTGGTTTTGAAATGACTAAACGTTTTATTTTGATGCTTTTAGGCTTAAACACTAAAATTTCTTATTATTGTTATTATTATTATTATTATTATTATTATTATTATTATTATTATTATTATTATTATTATTATTGTTAATATCTGTTGTGTGTTTTTGTCTTTGAGCAGCTCAGATCAGTGACGGTCTCATCCAGCTGACGGCCATCAGCAGGACGACACCGTCGCAGCACGCAGCTTTGTCTGGCAGCATCAGCCTTCCCTGGAGGTGTGAGGCCCTGCAGGGCACAGTGGAGGTAGGACATGTTCACACTGATTACACTGTGTGTTACAGGAAGAAAGAAATGCATAACCAAAACATAAGTAGGTTACTGACAAATGGTAAAAAAATAAATGATTATCTCTCATTTTATCATGAACTTTGACAGTTTTGACTTCAAGCATAATAGATGAGGAAACGATTTATAAATACTTAAATACACAAAATGTAATATTTTGTCACTAGGTCAAAAATCGAAATGATAACAAAAGACGGAGTTTGGTGCATCATGGGAGTTCTTCTCTCCTCCTCTCCTCTGATTCAAAGGTTAAACATCAGAGTTTCTCCTGCACGCTGTTCGGCTGCCGCTAACGTTTGTCAGCTTGTTTCTCTGAGAACTTAAGATTTAAAACACCAAGATGTAAAAAGTGTCTTAAAACTGGATACAAAGTCAGTTTATGAAGCTTCTGGCTACAAACACAACGCTGACGCTGCTCAAAGGGGAGACGACGCCATGACAGGAGACAGAGGAAACGTTACCTTCAGGAACATTACACATGTCTCTGTCTCACTACATATACAACACAGGACTGATGACACCATGACAGGAGAGAGAGGAAACGTTACCTTCAGGAACATTACACATCTCTCTGTCTCACTACATATACAACACAGGACTGATGACACCATGACAGGAGAGAGAGGAAACGTTACCTTCAGGAACATTACACATCTCTCTGTCTCACTACATATACAAAACAGGACTGATGACGCCATGACAGGAGAGAGAGGAAACGTTGCCTTCAGGAACATTACACATTTCTCTGTCTCACTACATATACAACACAGGACTGATGACACCATGACAGGAGAGAGAGGAAACGTTACCTTCAGGAACATTACACATCTCTCTGTCTCACTACATATACAACACAGGACTGATGACACCATGACAGGAGAGAGAGGAAACGTTACCTTCAGGAACATTACACATGTCTCTGTCTCACTACATATACAACACAGGACTGATGACACCATGACAGGAGAGAGGAAATGTTACCTTCAGGAACATTACACATGTCTCTGTCTCACTACATATACAACACAGGACTGATGACACCATGACAGGAGAGAGAGGAAACGTTACCTTCAGGAACATTACACATCTCTCTGTCTCACTACATATACAACACAGGACTGATGACGCCATGACAGGAGAGAGAGGAAACGTTGCCTTCAGGAACATTACACATTTCTCTGTCTCACTACATATACAACACAGGACTGATGACACCATGACAGGAGAGAGAGGAAACGTTACCTTCAGGAACATTACACATCTCTCTGTCTCACTACATATACAACACAGGACTGATGACACCATGACAGGAGAGAGAGGAAACGTTACCTTCAGGAACATTACACATCTCTCTGTCTCACTACATATACAACACAGGACTGATGACACCATGACAGGAGACAGAGGAAACGTTACCTTCAGGAACATTACACATGTCTCTGTCTCACTACATATACAACACAGGACTGATGACACCATGACAGGAGAGAGAGGAAACGTTACCTTCAGGAACATTACACATCTCTCTGTCTCACTACATATACAACACAGGACTGATGACACCATGACAGGAGAGAGAGGAAACGTTACCTTCAGGGACATTACACATCTCTCTGTCTCACTACATATACAACACAGGACTGATGACACCATGACAGGAGAGAGAGGAAACGTTATCTTCAGGAACATCACACATTTTTTTGTTGTTTTTTGACATCTTACTGATGGTCCACGTCTTGATATTTGTTTATTCCTCAACTTTTTACCAGAATTGCTGCATCATGAGTTTGACTCTGTTGGACGAATTTAAGAATCCCTTCTGGTGCGTTGGCTCTCCTGTTGCCATGGCGCTGCAGACTACGCCGGTCTCCTACGACTATGACGGTGAGCACTTCCTGATCCACTATCAGGACTCAGACGGTCGGGTGAAGATGGAACTGGTGAAGGAACAGAAACAGTTCCTTCTCATCAGCTTAGTTGTGTTTGTGACTGTTTGCAAAGTCAACAAACATTTCAGTAAAGATTACTGAAGTTTTTAATCTTTACAGTTGGACACTATGATCATTTTAAACTTAATTGATACTTTAATTGAGACATTTATTTAGTGATCTTTTGTAAATGCAGAAAAAGTCGCAGTTCAAAATGTTCAAATACTGAATAAATTAATACATTTTAAAAAACGTTTTTATGAATTAATGTGTGATCTGCTTTGAAACTTAACTCTTTAACTTTTTATTTCAATATACAAATGTTAATACCCTCATTGATTTGTCTTTTTACAGTTTGAATATATTAATCATTAACTAATTCATTAAATAGAGAAAGATGGGGAATACATTTTATTTGTATTTAATTTACTTTACTTTACTTACATAATATAATTCTTCTTCTTGAATTGCCTCATTTAAATAAAATGATTGATTAATAATCAGAATCTGCTTTATTGGCCAATTATGTGTACAAATAGCCAAATGAAGCCATTTTTAAGTTGCTCTCAATGACACAGAACAATATACAGTATCACAGTTCATTTATTATTTATTATTTCACTACATACAGCAGTGTTTTAAAGTCTTTTGTTGCAATGCATTGAAATGCATCCATAAACAGTGTTTACTGTTCACCCTCGTTCCCCCGAGCAGAAGTCACTTTACATATGTATCTGTTCTCGCGGTCACGGCCTTTAGTGACCCAAAAATATATTTTTTTCCTGCACGGTAAGAGGACACAGAATCTGATGCTCCATTTACATCGAGTCACTTTGCATTTAGAAACCTTGTGTGCATGTCGGAGGACAGATGATTCACCGATGTTTCTTAAGTTTAACCCACTTTAACACTTGAGCACCTTCTATCGTCCTCCCTCACAGCTGCTTGCATCACTTAGCAGATCCCTTCTAACTCAGTGTATCCACATTACTGATATATTAAATATGAATCTATCTATTAATAATTCTTATCGTTCTGTCTTTCTTGTATTTGGTGTATTTTCCTTTGTCTAAGTTGAGACCAGTGTGTCCACAGAAGTTCTTCAGAGCATCTTCTCTTTAATTAACACTTTGAACTCTTGAGCTCACATGTGTAAATGGATAAATGTATTTATATTTTATTTATCATTCACACAAATCAAGTTTTGTTTCCTCTTATTGTGGCATTTCTACCTGAGCACACACATTATATTGTCAGCCATTATGCAATCACTTTTAGATCAACATGCAGTGTAATGTGGACACTCTGGCAACACGTTAGGATTAATGTTGGGAACAGTTGCTGCTGATGGTCCAGCTCTGCTGATGGCACTAAACTAACTCTGGCTAATAGGATTTCAGATTTCCTTCCTTTTCTCTGTGAGGGTCATCATCACCTTGAAAAGATGCTTATTTTTCCAAACACATCACAAACTGCATTGGCAGTAGATCCAAAATCTGTTCAGGAAATGAGCCAGAGGGGAAAAGAGGGGCAACGGTATGAGTGATGAATTTTTTATTTTTGGTCACAAGCTTCACAATTGAATTAAAACGAGGGAGAGAAGTTGGTGTATCGATGAGAGGAAGTGGGAACAGATTGGGCACATTTAGAGAATAAATGATGTCGTACATCAGATGTAACCTCCCGCACATTAATAATGAAACTGACACATTATTCTCATCCAGCTTTATGTTGTTTTATACAGTTTTAGGTTTGACTGCCACCTAATGCTTATCTTCATGATCAAACTCCTAATAACCTCTGTGCCACATACTTTCAATGTCGATTAAGATTTGCAATACATTTGGATGGAAACCTGATCCCAAGGACTCCGCGTGTTTCCAGGCTCGTGCTCTCTGACTCCGTGCGTTTCCAGGCTCGTGCTCTCTGACTCCGTGCGTTTCCAGGCTCGTGCTCTCTGACTCCGTGCGTTTCCAGGCTCGTGTTCTCTGACTCCGTGCGTTTCCAGGCTCGTGCTCTCTGACTCCGTGTGTTTCCAGGCTCGTGCTCTCTGACTCCGTGTGTTTCCAGGCTCGTGCTCTCTGACTCCGTGTCAGCTGCTGAAGGCCTAATGGATGAAAGCCACACAGCAGTACATTGGATTGCTGATTTGGACACTTAATGCACTGACAGATGACATGGAATTGGCCATTACTCGGACTGAATGATGTGTACTATGTATGACTTTCAGGTTACGAGTGTGTTGCAACACATTTCCATTACAGTGACCTTCATACTACTGTTTGCTGTCACATCAGCTGTTGAAAACGGGCAATCTTTCATTCTTTGTTTTATTAGAAAAAGCGAGAGCCAAGGGTATTGTGGGCCAGTTAATGGACTCGCAAGAACATAAAGCCACTTATCCAAACGTTTTAGTCTGAGTAATGGCTAAACAAAGACTATGGATTCGGGGGACAAGGACCACGGAGCCTTGACTGAAAGTCTCTGCTGTTGCAGAAAGTAATAGCTTAATGCTCCTATGGTGATGTTTCTATGATGAATTATAATTAGAAACACAGGAATGAATTTAGAAAAGCGTACATTTATTCGACTGCAGGTTAATGTAGGTGCTTCTCCAGCAGATGGCTCTCTTTAGTAAACAATGGGAGAATCCTAAAACAGCACATTTTACCTTTTCTCCATCCCTTCAGTCCGTCCAAAGATAAAGAGAAACGTTTTATCATCAGTATTAAGTCGTTTCTGTGCATCATTTCTGCAAATGTGTCCTTTCTTTTTCTGCTATTTCTGCTAAGTAACTGCCTGTATGTTAATCAAAACCTAAAAGACTTGTCAAATAACGATTAAGGAAGAATCCCCAGTCAAACCACTGAATGGATATATTTAGTGTCGAAAAGCTTCATTAAACTCATCTTTCTTAGTTTCCTCACAAGCTAATCTTGGGAGGAAATTGGTTCCATTTTTAGCCTTTAATTCTGTCCCTTGTGAGACCAGCTGGGTCCGCTAACTGTTCAGCCTCACAAGCCAACGACAGTCGACATTCAGTCCGCTCAGGAAAACAATTAACTAATGAAGTTCACCGTGTGTGTGTGTGCGTGTGTGTGTTTGAGTGTGTGTGTGTGTTTGACTGTGTGTGTTTGACTGTGTGTGTGTGTGTGTTTGACAGTGTATGTGTGTGTGTGTTTGACAGTGTGTGTGTGTGTGTGTGTTTGACAGTGTGTGTGTGTGTGTGTGTATGTGTGTGTTTGACTGTGTGTGTGTGTTTGACTGTGAGTATGTCTGTGTGTGTGTTTGACAGTGTGTGTTTGACTGTGTGTGTGTGTGTGTGACTGTGTGTATGGGTGTGACTGTGTGTGTGACTGTGTGTGACTGTGTGTGTATGTGTGTGACTGTGTGTGTGTGTTTGACTGTGTGTGTGTTTGACTGTGTGTGTGAGTGTGTGTGTGTTTGACTGTGTGTGTGTTAACTGTGTGTGTGTTGACTGTGTGTGTGTGTATTTGATAGTGTGTGTGTGTGTTTGACTGTGTGTGTGTGTGCGTGTTTGACAGTGTGTGTGTGTTTGACAGTGTGTGTGTGTGTGTGTGTGTTTGACAGTGTATGTGTGTGTGTTTGACAGTGTGTGTGTTTGACAGTGTGTGTGTGTGTGTGTGTGTGTGCGTTTGACTGTGTGTGTGTTTGACTGTGAGTATGTATGTGTGTGTTTGACAGTGTGTGTTTGACTGTGTGTGTGTGTGACTGTGTGTGTGTGTTTGACTGTGTGTGTGTGTGTTTGACAGTGTGTGTGTTTGACTGTGCGTGTGTGACTGTGTGTGTGTGTTTGACTCTGTTTGTGTGTGTTTGACTGTGTGTATGTGTGTGAGTGTGTATGACTGTGTGTGTGACTGTGAGTGTATGTGTGTGACTGTGTGTGACTGTGTGTGTATGTGTGTGACTGTGTGTGACTGTGTGTGTGACTGTGTGTGTATGTGTGTGACTGTGTGTATGTGTATGTGTGTGTATGTGTGTGTGTGTGTGTGTGTGTGACTGTGTGTGTATGTGTGCACACAGTCAACATTTACAACGACCTTCTAAACTGATAGTCCTAAATATTAGATCACAATTTCCATCCCCCAAAAGAGGAGATAATCACGGTGTTGCTCCACCCTGGTGAGTGTTTTTCACCCCGATCATTCAATGTGTCTCCCTGTTGAGTGCTGAAGGCCAGAGAAGTTAATTATGTTTCTAATGATCGAAACAAAATAAATAAACAGTTAGAAAAAAACAAACAAACATTAAAATCAAGGGAAAAAGTTTTTTATTGCTATAAAATAACAATGTCAGGCTTGTTGGAAGTGAACCAGCAGTAACTATGGAAGCCCAGAGGGGACTTTCTGACATGTTTATTATTAGGTGACATTTCCTGAATCTAAAGACAGCTTTAGGTCACGTTTATCTAACGTGAGCAACACTTTGCTAGCTAAGATGTAACATTAATTTACTTCTAATTATTTTCAACACATAAAGAAAGACTTCAGTTTATCACAAACATTCAACATCAACACAATATTTCCCTCTGAGATGAAGTGGAGTAGAAGTATAAAGAAGCAGAAAATACTTAAGTAAAGTACAAGTACCTCACGTTTGTACTGGAGTAGAGCAGGCCTACCTGAGTAACAGTACTTGTCAAATGCTGTTTTAGTTTTCATTTCAAATGGGTAAAATAATTTGTGCACAAATTGAAAATTGGTCTACTTTGTTTATATTGCATTTCAATTTTCAAATGTGATTTTACATTTGAATATTGCCCCCTCTAGCTACAGCTGCTTAAATCTTTGAATGAATATCAAATGCAGTTTTCAAATTCAAATTTCCTTTTGACTTAATGTTGCTTTCATAAATGGAAAATCCAGTTACACCGTTCATATTGCATTTTCATTTTCAAATTTGATTTGTGCAGTGCAACTGAGGGCTGACAGTATTATAATGGGCCATGATGGCCAGTCAGATCGCGCTTTATTCTCCTCTTTAAACGGTGCATCATGGACAGAAAGGCTTGAAGAAATCTATTTATATCAAAGCTGCAGCTCGTCCTCCAACAGATCAATGAGCAACATGGCTGCTGCGTCTGCAGTCATGTGCAGTTCAACACGTGTAATGACCCTGAAATACAGGTGCTGATGATCACCTGGAGTCCTATTAGAGGCTCATTAACAATTGACTAAGTACACTTACTTTCTTGTGCTTTAAGAATTTCACAGGAGATGTTGTACATTTGACTTTTTTTATTATAATAAACATACTATAAGTTTTACAACATGAACAGACAAACTAAAGTAGCTCCATCTCGCGCAGCTATACACAATGAAAATTCAGCTGACATTGGTAATGCCTTATTAAAATAAATCTAATAATATCATAAATAACTAGAAGGGCATTCGGAGCGTGCAGACCTTCGCCAAGGCCGTTTCGACATAAGTTAAAATTAATTTATGTATCCGCTCCGTGTTCTTTCTCTACAACCCTCCAACAACTTCCATGAACATCAGGCCAAAAGTCTTTCTTTAATTCTGCTGATGAACAGAAAAAACAACAAACCGAAAACGAGAATTCACCGTCTGATTTGACAAACTGCAGCCCATTCATTTAAAGCCATTGTTTACAGTGCGAGGCGTTCAGTCTCCAACAATGTCTGCTCCTCCGGGTCTCTGTGTCCTTTACTCTTCCGTACATTATCTATCATTTTGGATAACTGGACGGTGAACAATCTTTGTGTCATAAAATAAATTACTGGCCACTTTCCTCTCGCACTTCCTCACACAGGTTACTCGGGGGGTGGGGAGGATGAGAGGGGTGGCATGAGTCAGCATAGTATGCAGTGCACTGTCGAAGCACTTACCACAATTTCACACGGATCACTAGTTTGTATTTCCCTCACAGCAACATGCTGTGTCTGTCTGGTCTCACAGCACATGTTTGGTCCTCTCTGATCCAGGTGGCTTCAGAAAGGTTCCTTGGTGAAGCACCAGCCTCTGTCTTCTGGCCCTATTATAAAGATATTGTTTGACATACGCTTGTTTGCTTTCTTGCTGAGAGTTCGATGATACCATTCTCTTGGTCGTATGGTCAATTTGAAGTCAGTTAACTTAGCTAGCATGACGTCTTTAAATGGGGGCAAGAGCTCCGGCTCTGCAAAATGTGCAAAATGATTATTTTATTGGGAGTAATGTGCATTATCAGTTCTTGACTATGCTATCTGTAGCCTCGTATTTACTCTACACACATACGAATGGTATAAACCTAAAAGGTTTTTCCCTAACTGTTGAACTATTTATTTTTATCCACCTGCTTTCTGACTAGTTTTCTGTTTTTGAAAGCATCATGGATCCGTGACAACATTGTGGCATTAAGCAAAATAAACATGTTTTCTTAGCAAATGTCAAATGCAGCACATTTTGTGCGATGCAAAGAATCCTGCAGGCTTCACAGAAAACAGCCTCTGCTTGTACTCAGTTCCTGGAACAATTGGTTTCAGTGCAAAGGTCTGAGCCTGAGGCGAACTCCATTGATCTGAAGCACTACTAAGAGAGATGGACGGGGGGAGAGAGAGAGAGAGAGAGAGAGAGGAACACAGACACACAGACACACAAAGCCTCCCTCATTATGTGCACACTGGCACACTGATGTTTTCATGGGTATAAACACCAAACACCTGCAGTTGTTAGTTTTTGATGGAAAAGCAAGTGTTGTGGGGCTTCGTCTCTGCATGAATCTGAATGTCAGTGATATTTTTGGTCAATTACACCGAACCAGACTCTGTTTACTTCCTCTCAACTCTCTACAACACTATGAATTATTGAGAGCCGTGGTTAGTAGTATCTATGTCATAGTAGTGTGTTGTTTAAACTTTTGACACTGGGGGACTCCCAGGGGACCATTACTCATCGCTTGTGTCGGACTTGTTACTGTGAAGTGCCACATTGAGTTCTTCATTGCCGGCTCACAGCTCTGACAGAAATTAAAAATGAAACGGAGACGTTGCTGGTTGTAAGAAGTTACTGCTGACGATCTGTGTGGCGGTCGTGTTGCTTAGGGAAACAAAAAATGCAAAAGCAGGCAGAGCTGCTTCAATTAGTTGCAATTCATTTGATAATTGATTAACCATTTAAAATAATCTTTCATGCAAAGATTTCCGAAAATACTGTTTTCAGCCTCTGAAATATGGAGATGTCCTGATTTTTTCCTTTTTAATATCATATTCAAGTGAATATCGTTGGATTTTGGACTCACAAAACATCCCCAAAATACACTATTTACTTCAGGCCACAATCCAGATTCACCTACATGGACAATACGTTTCTTCTTTCACTAACACACCTTCAACAGAAGCAGCTTCGTGGTTGTGATTAGACATGAAGGCAGTCACTGTGGCCGGGATAACATTTCCACATACTTGCACCTGTCGCAAAAACAAATGAAGACAGACCTGTGGGCAGTCTGCCACACTCGTACTCTCCTCGGACACTTGCCAAATCATCCGAATGTTGCTGAGTCATTTTAATTCAGTTTAACGACTGTAGCTCACACTCTGCAGGCTTTCAACCCTGTTCTTTGTACAGTATGAAATGTCCCTCGTCTCTCATGGCACCATTATATCACCAATTTGCTTTTGGTACTTAGTGTATTTTCTTATACTGATTCTCTCTTCATGCATCCTCGTGTTTTATGTTGCTGCCAGGACCAGGCTTTATGAAGCATATTAAATTGATGAGATTCACCTCTTGTTACTATGGCAATAACCCTTGACTGAGTGTTTCTGACCCCATTGGCTGCTACACAAGAACGCTGACCCTTTTTGGGGGTAAACGTAAAGCACATCTGCTGTTCTCTTGCAAAAACAATAAAATGCCAGAGAATAAAGTGCCGTGCTTTATGAGTCTGTCAGTGTGTCGCTCCAACACGATGTTTCACACTGAAATATTTCAACAACAATCGGATGGATTGTCGTGCAATGTTGTTCATACCTTCAGAGGATAAAGCCCTCTGACTGCTCCTCTAGTTCCACTATGAGTTTGAGTTTTTTAGTGAACTATCTCGTGTGGATTCACGTGCGGTTTGGTGCAGGAACCCTGATGCCCAGAGGTTGGATTCTCATGACTTTGGTGACGTACAAGGATGGCTTGGTGCAACATTTAGCTCAGACATTCATGGTTCCAGGAGGAGGAAGCCACACAATACGGTTTTGAGGTGAAATATCTGACCAACTGATGGATGGATTGGCATGTGGTTCAGACATTCATGTCCCCTTCAGAATTAATTGTAAAATATCTTCCATCTAGTGCAGTCTTTCTCAAAGAGTGGTCCGTGAGCGACCGCTAGTGGTCCGTGAGCGACCGCTAGAGGTCCGTGAGCGACTGCTAGTGGTCCATGAGCGACCGCTAGAGGTCCGGTCCGTGAGCAACCGCTAGAGGTCCGTGAGTATATTGGTAAAATGTCACATTATGAATATATTATAAGTTTAAAGTGTTTTTCAAACTCTTTCGTTTTGCAATCTTACGTCATAAATGATCTGCGCGGTCAACTGACATGATGGATCGATGGCTGTAGACAGGGTTAGTTAAAAGAACATTAAATCAAAGATCTGACGTGACAGTGAAAGTCGTCCTGATGCAGGTGATTCAGCAGCTACAAGTGGTTCAGCCGCAGCGACAACAAGTGGCTTTGTGTTTATTACTGAGTCCCAGGAGAGCGGTTTGCCGTCCAACCACCACCCGGCATCAAATTTGGAGTGGAGATGAAGAGGATCCCAATCCACACTGTGTTTTGTGCTACGAGTCGTTGGCGAACGAGGCTATGAAACCCGCCAAGCTCAAGCGACATTTTGAGAGTAAACACAAAGATTACTTTGGGAAACCTTCAGGATCTTTTGAGAGAAAATGGGATGAGCTTAAGAAACACATGGCGAAGGCGCCCTCACAGTTTGCATTTTGCGTATCTCTCAGCAGCAAACGATCTTGCTGTGGGTAAGTTGCGGCTCTGTTCGGACATAAACTCAGTAATAAATGTAGTCTCATTCGCCAAACTAAAATGAACACGGTAAACATTAAACCTGCAGAACATCCCCATGTGAGCATTGTCGTTGTAAGCACGCTGACATTAGCGTTTAGCTCGGCCCCAAAGAGCAGCGAGAATAACCGTGTTATGTGCAAGAAGGATCAAAGCACCAGTGTAACATGTGTGAAGCCACGTCTGCAGTATTTCAGTGTGTTCTCCGTATCTTACATGGTGACCAGATTAATTCAGTCCCAACACTCACCAAAGTGCCGTGACTGTGAAAGGTCAGTGTGGTGCAGCTCGCTTCATTAGCCTGTCATCTTAATCAAATGCAATTCCTTTACTCACTCGCCCACTCCATGATTGAATGTGTCCAATCTGCATGGGATTGAGGAATGTTACTTTCCGCAGCAACAATACTGCTGGTGCAGTGTTAAATAATGACCAGTGCTCCTGACTAATGAGTGCAGTGAGAGCAGTTGAGGTGAGAGCTTTGCATTTGTGTCTCTTACTTTGTGTGCTGTGTGATGAGAGATCTCCATTCGCAGGCCTGATGATGATTGATACTGCTAGGGCCCAACTTTTCCGCTGGAGTCTCCACACCTCATGATCACTCACCTCTGGTATTAGTAAGATGAATGATCTTCCCTTGTCTAGAACCGGAGAGGTAATTTTCTCTTGTGCTCACGTAAAAGCAATCGTGGGAAGAAAAAAAGACGCAGAAGAAACGCAGCTTAATAGTGATTGCTGAAAATGGTAGGGATCATTTTTCATGTTTGCTTTAAACAACCCCTTTACAAAGCTGTGTGGAGGGGTAAGAGGCTTGATCTTTAATCACAGAGTAAATCATGGGCATTACTGACAGAAAACAAACATTGGATTTGCCTAAAAATAACCTTAAACTGTATTTTACATCGTATTTCTCAAGGACTGCCAAAGTCTCGTGGCGATGTACTGAAAGTGATAAATGGAGAGGAGCCACAAGAAGGCACTGAAGCGCCTCGTGACTCTCACACTTTACTATCTCAGAGATAATATTTATAGTATATCCACTGTGTATTTTCTGACTAAAACACTACATCGAAAACAATCATTCTCCTTAATCCAAGCACTGATAGTTATTCAGGTCATAACCCAACTCTTCTGCCAGATATGCAGACAATCTCTTTTTCTAGGTCTATGAAAGTTTGCTCGATAATCGTTTTTGAGTGATTTGCTGGTCACACTCAACGACACCAGCGCTTGAGATGAAATGAGCAGGACACTAATGATTCTCAATGATTCTACTCAGGTTTGCAAATAAATCTCAACTTAATCATTTGCCAAATGTTTCTTTCTATTTTATGTAGCAAGTGAGGTTCAAGTCAGCTGTTCTGACTTTGACATCGTGTGTCAAAATTCCTTCTTGAGGAATTACAATCAACCTACACAATGGATTTGTCAAATGTTGCTTGCACAAACTCCAAGAAAGCAGAACGAGGAATTAATGAAGACGGCAACACTGCTGCGAGGATTCATCGGGGAATGCAGCCACGCTGTAGAGCAGTGATCTTCACTATTGTTTACATGAGAGCCACATTAATAGGACAAAGTCAACAGGAGAGCCACTTTCTTTTCCAGTCATTAAAAGCACGTCTGCTTATTAATCATCCCACCCAGAACATACAATATGCAATGTAGTCAACCAATACATTCATTAAAAGCAGGATTACCTTAATAATAATAATAATAATAATAATAATAATAATAATAATAATAATAATAATAATTACTAAATTACCATAAAACAATATTTCTGCTGAAGCCAAAAAACTGTGTTTTACAATTTCTGAGACTGAGCCGTTTTTTTGCCCGAGCCAAAACCCATGCGATCTCAAAAGATGCCTCAGTTAATCATTCAGCTGTATTAGTTGTCCTGTGTACGAGCCTTAGTTGTCCAGAAACAGAAGAAAGCTGCTCTATTTTCCTAATTTCACTTCCAGGTGCGTAAACTTTGTTGAATTTTGGATGCGTCGTTTGGAAATGCCGCACCAAATGACTTCTCTTGAAACCAGAGCGGGTCTGTTTGCACATTAAGCACAAAGGCTTCGACTCATGCAGGACAAATAAAAACTCCTCTGTCCACTTCTTGAATTGTCCTTTGCCCGTCTTGTATGGCTCGTACCTTTCTTTTATAACGGGAGTAGCCAAGCTAACGAGAGTATGAAGTGCCAGGTTGGTCGTAGTATCCTCCAATTTAAATGTTCCAATTTAGCGATATAATTAGTTTTTTTAGCAAATGTCCATATTCATAAGCATGCTTATGATAACATATTTTTAATGAGCTTCAGTTTATTTATTTATATACTAGCCCACCACATATCTACCCATCCAAGAGCACATTCACCATGTAGTGCTGATAGACCGCCAAAACTGGCAACTCCGCAGTGAGTCAGTGTCGGCCGAGCAAGTTTAAATATCTTGTTTCTGGTCTATATTTGCATCTTTTATCAATTATTATGTTATGTTATTATTATTATATTATTATTATTATTATTTTTTATTATTTGTAGGCTAATAGAGCAGACACTTTCAGTGTTTTAATGGGTTGTATGTAATAGTCCTGCTTGATTTGATGAAATATCTGTATTGACTCCATAATCATATCTATCACCTCTTTATTTAGCCCGCTGCCACGCAATGAGTAACACTGCTGTAGAACATGAGGAGCTCATCTTATGGCTTGTTGTCCTAGTCTGAAGTCAGATTATATCGACATCAGCGTTAGGAAACGTGCCAGAATAAGAACGCACCAGTACTCGTGGTGTGTTTACTCGTGCACAGACATGTTCAAATAGGTGGAGCATTAAGCATCCAGCAGTCCATCGCTTCTGTCACTGCTCTCGTGACTCCTCCGCCCTCCTCCTGTGGCCTCCCTGTACTGCCTCCCACACCCTCACGTCATCACTTTTGTGCTGCACTCACAACCTTGTGGGCCGGAGCACACGCTGCATCTCATCAGAGAATATTACCTAACACTCGGAGGACAACATTCATCAACGTCACGGGGCTTTTGCCTGCAGTGCATTTCTTTCTGTTGGTGCCCCGAGTCCATTTCAGTTGTTCCAGCAGCACTGTAGGGTACCTGGTGTGTGCACACGCAGTATCTCTTTCAAGGTTCTTCAGTCTTTTTCTGCTGATATCAACTAAACTGTACATCTCAAAATTCAGGTCTCAGACCTGGCGGACAAGTAGCGATGAGGTCGGGGGGGGGGGGTGGATGCGTCAAACAAACACAGGAGACGGTAACATAACCAAGTGTTTTTGTTTAAATTCACAAAGTTAAACACGTGTTTACTGCAAGCGCAGTGGAGCCTCATAGTTTGAGGCGCAGGGCCACTCAGTGCGTTAAAAAGTGTTGGTATGTGACGAACCAGTTGTACTTAATGTTCTCTCAGTGTGTCGATGTATTGTGTAGCTTTAACTTGGCACATTAATGCGGAAGTTAATCATCATCAGTGTGTAAAGATGCACAAAGACAGTTCCAAGGACGTGTTCTAGATGCACAGCTGAACTTGTTGCATCAGTTTACAGTTTAATTGCAAATTGAGAACAATTCAATACGGACATGATTAAATCATCTCCACCAGTGTGCAGTCAGCTTTTATGGAGCTTTGGGACAACGTATTGAAATACAGGAATGAGAGTGCGATTGTCCACAAAGGCATCGATGGATTTGCCAATAAATAACATTTGTTTATCATTAGTTGCACCTGAATGCAGTACAGCTGGTGGACAGCGCGTCCTTCCAATCGGCATGTAAATAAAGAAAAAGATTTATGAACACAACCCAAAATCCATGAAAACCCCACGTGATTAGCCCCGATCCTACAATCTATAAAGGGAAATAGTCCCTCGGGACACTCTGTCCATCAAAGCGCTGCGAATATATTTGAAACATTCCGAGATCCTTCTCACAAACACACCGCGTGAAGCTATCGCCTCCTTCCAGATGGAAAATCTGCATCAAACACACCTCGTCAGTTTCTCCCCAAAGCGTTTTTGCACAGTCTAGAATTGTAATAGATGCATAACCCAACACCAAGTGTGCCTAAAAGCAGGTTACACGTTACACTTTCATGAGGAGATGCACCGTCATGTACGCCATCATTTTGAGTGGCAAGTCCACTTACTTTACGAGGATTGCATCTCTTACAATATCAGTACATGTGCAGGCACAAGCACAGCTCTGGGAGCTTTATTTTATTCACAGCCTCTTAAGAACAACAGTCGTCCAAAAACACCCCTGGGACTTTACAATGACTCCACTATCTGAGAGACCCGTAAGAGCTGCAGCCAACACACACCAGCAGAGAAAATCCCATTAGCCACTAGAAAGCCTTTTGATTTAAGAAGCACAAACACGTAAGCCCAGTCGAGGAGGACGCCACACATGCCCTAAATCATGGCACCTGATTTATTGTTTAAATTTTAACTAGTGAGCTTCGTCCTTGGCATTTTGAACACTGTAGGTGTAAATCTTGAATTTAAGTGTTTTGAACAAAAGAGAGAGAAAGTGTTTGGACCGTGATAAACGGAGGGAGCTTAAGTATGACGAAGACGTTCAACAAAGCCTCGCAGCCTATGCAAATGAGTAACATGGGGATGTTTTGGAAGCACATGAAAGATACAGATAGGTGATTGTAAATCATATATATATATATATATATATATATATATATATATATATATATATATATAAGATTTACAATATGTATTTATATGTATATATACACATTTACATGAGAGTTCTTTATAGTGAACCACCGTGACGAAGCATGTTGTCTTCCCACTACAACACGTCTCTCCTCCATTGACCTTTACTACGCTGCCCTTCCTCCTGGTCGTCGTGGATAGACACAGGTAGACGTGTCAGTGGAAGTGATGCCGCAGCTTCCTGTCACAGCTTGAGGGGAACAGCCTCATCTCACAATCACCTCTGCTTACTGAGCGGAGAGCGTTCGTCACACACGCCTGAGATGCTCTGTCAGGCCCCGTCAGCACACATCCATTATTATTATTATTATTATTATTATTATTATTATTATATCATGATTATTATTCGCATCGGTATCATGCAAATGCTCCACTGTGATTTAATGTATCTTCTGCTGAACCCTGCCACCGTTAGTTGCTATTATATATTTGATATTGTCCTATCTTTCAATGCTGTTTCTTTCTTTATCATTTAAAATGTTCTCAACATGTGAGACGACTTGTTTGTGTAAGTTAGTCTTTAGCACAAGTAATGTCATGTAAGCCTTTTACAGGGTTTTATTGTAAAACAAATAATCTGGATTAAAAATGAATCTCAAGGCTGAGTTTTTAAACAACTGAGGGGCGAATTCACAAAAGGATTTCACATCTTTTTGCGGCCACTAGACATAACTGTGCCGCCAAGCACACAGCGTCTCAGTGCTGCCAAGCTCTTTACACATATTTGAAACGAGGTAACATTTGGTGCAAAATTGGCCACTTTCTATGCAAATGAGCCTCATCGTAAAAACAATCCAATTCACAAAGATCAGCGCTAACAGCCACACAAACAGAAACAGTGACATGATCAGCGTGTTCAGAGATGTGGTAACTGAAGCTCATCATGGCAGCATAGAATGATGAAACGTTGTCCTCCTGCCATCTTTGTTTCCAGTGTGAATGTGTGAATCTGAAAACACCAACAGCACTGACATCCTCCAAACAGCCCGCTGCTTCAAAATGCGTAGAAATCCAAAGTTGGCTAAAAGTTGACGGTTGCTGCTTGGGGGAGAGAAGGTTTAGTGAACGTCATTTAACTTCCTGTAATAAAGTCGTGAAACAGCTTTTAGGAACATTTTCTTGTTGTGCTTGTGTCCCCTTCGCTGTGTTCATGAGCCTTTCCTCCAAAGCTTGACAACATTTTGCTCCTTCCCCTCCTTATTTAATTTCTGCATTCCTGGATGAGCGTGTGCTATCTGTACTGAAGTCGTTCCCCTGACTTAAAAGAAGAGGGTTAGCGAGACGAGCACAAAGTAAACTTTAAAGTGTGCAGTAATGTATGCGGGCGCCTCAGTATTTGATGCTGCTCTGTTGCATTAAGATCTATCCCTCAATGCCCATATTTAATGTGTCGAGTCGGAGCTTTTCTGTGGCAGAGGGATGCTGCGGAGCATGGCGGGTGTCACTGGGGAGCTGCGATCACACAGTCGCACTACAGAAAGCATTCTGCGTTCTCCCCTGAGGAACTCATTCAGCGTATTCCTGCATAATTACCTCAAAGTGATTACAGAAATCAATGGAGTACTGTCACTGCCAAGGGCACTTCCCAAAGCCTCAGATAATCACAGTATATATACCTGGCCAGCTTGCTCGCATAAGATTTGTAAACGCTCAACAACATGCTCAATGCTACAAATCACACACATTTGTACTCCTCCAACCTGTTGCCCGCAGGACTTGTGCCTCATACGGTTATTGGAAGTGTAAGACTGGGAGTATTTGCAGCTTTTTATGAAGCCCTGGAGACGAGTGTCAGGATGCATCCCTCTGTGACACCAACAGCATTTTTTATGAGATTTGTTATTGGAGATAATTACTGAGAGCAGAGAGTCTCCTAAATCATCCATCCTGAGGCCTAGTTGGCAAAAAGTGCTTGTTTCCTTCTGGTGGTTTTCTCAGGAGCACACTACGCACAGCGACAAACCAAAAACACTGAGTTGTTTACTCTAAACCGAGATAAATCCAGGAGCAACGCGGGACCTCAAGAGAATATGCACAAAGATATAGTGACATGCAAACCTGTGCTGACATCCTGCATGTTCCGCACAGAACCAGGGAGTGTGTCTGTTTATTCAGCAGGATAGTGTAAATGTTTTACATTGTAAGGTGTTTTTTAACTCTATATTTGAAGCGGATGAAGGATTTTAGTCCTCGGACGTCTGGATCTTAAGTTCTCAGAGAAACAAGCTGAGCAAACGTTAGCGACAGCCGAACAGCGTGCAGGAGAAACTCTGATGTTTAACCTTTGAATCAGAGGAGAGAAGAACTCCCATGATGCACCGCTGCTGCACCACCAGAGGAGAGGAGGAGACCTCTGTGGAGGATTCTGCTGCTGAACCAGGAACACTAAAGGAAGGTGGTGAAGACAAAAACTCCCATGATCCCACGCTGCTTCTCAACGCCACCAAACTCCGATTTTGGTTCTTGTTTTGATTGACAAACCGTAGTGACTTTTAAAGAGTTGCATGTTCAGGTATAATCAGGAGACATGACCTGAGCTGCGTGTGTCTGTCCCCGTCAGGCCGTGTTCTCCCGTCACACACACTAACAACATGCCACCTCGCTGAACTTTGTCACTGACACACTAAAATATCAGTTTGTTCACCCGAGTGATCCTGTCGTTTCATTCACACAATATCAACAAAACCAGTTCTGTGCCAAGTTTTCTGCCATTCGCTCCCACAGCTCTTCAAGGTCTGTGCGTCACAACCATTCAAAACACTCAACTGAGAAGTCTAAATTGGTTAGACCTCTGCATCCCCCCAATTTTATAGGCTACTAACGAGAAAGTATAAAAATGAAGATGCCACTGAGAGCTGAAGGCATTCAGAGCAGTGCAGGTTTTTAGCGCACACATCGCTGTGAAATTGGATCATTCATCTGTGTGATGTGTGCGTCATCATTTGCACGCAAAATATAATTTTAAGAAGACATAACAGGGTTATGTTTTCCATATTGCGGCCCCATTATTCTATTACAAGCCATTTGCGAACACGCATTCATTTGGTCGACTGAATGACTGAATATGTGTCCACGGCGATGCGACACTCGTCAGGGCGAGCGATCATAAAGGAAGGTTTCACCTCGAGCCCTGACTGCCACTAATGCTGCAGCGGGTTTGATATACGATAATGACTCCGGGGTTGATTGTGTTGGGCCTGTCAAGGACTCCTCACAACACGCTTAGAGCAGAGGTTGAAACCATAATTGGAATTTAGGAAACTGACAGGCTTGGTGTAATACATTGACCTTGGACCGAAAACTCTGACACATGGAGGGAAGGAGGTCGGGGATTAAAAAGAAGGAGGGAAACACAGCGAGAGGGAATTCAACATGGCTCTCAGAGAACAGTTTGCTGTCATTCGAGCAGTTAAAGAACAATCCCAGTGCGTTTTTATTGACTCACTAAAAACACACTATATGAGATAGTCTCTGCTCTTCTTCGTCTTATTATTTTATATAAAGCTGAATGTTTTTGTTGTTGTCTGAGAGACCCAGGCTTGTAAAAAGTTGTGATCCTTTTCATGAAATCCTGTTTTAATACTATTGATGGACGCCATTTTTTTTTACAGCCATTAAATGTATTTGTACATTGCATTTGTAAATACATGTGTTTGTAAAAACATGGTCATCTTTCAGCTTCTTTGACAGTATCAGTAAATATTTCAGAGCGTTATGGGAATACGAAGGAGCCGCAGTGAGATGTCACAGGAAGAGTTGAAGTTACTAACTTTACTGTGCACTGATGTTGCTGGAAAATTACTTAGCATAAAATACGATTGTATTTCACTTTTTTTTTTAAAAACAATGTGAGTTTGTTTGGCTGCTCTGTAAAAAGATGCAGCGATTCAATGAGTGTTTGCTGCAGTGTGAAGCTGCACTGGGTAACCTCGGGTGTCCCCAAATCAACCACGACAGAAATCTGAGGATCTTTTTAAACTTGTGGCTGCACACATTTAATCCTGTCACAGGCAAATGGTGACAGAGATAGCTTAGCAATGGAGCCGAGGGCTTTCTGAGTGCAAACGCCAGGTGTGGGATGATATTGAGAACTGTGCAAATTAGGGAGGCGTCTGAAAGCCTCAATGCTCAGCAGTGTTGTACATAAACAATGTCCGATGGCTCAAAGTGGAGCAGACTTTATCTCAAAACAAAAGACGTGCAAAGTTCATGTTCAGGAAAACATCCGAATAACTAAACGGGCAAATTTCCGACCTGTTTTGTCTCTGAATTCTAGCCAATAAAAGCTCTTATATCTTAATGAATTAAAGCGAGAGTTATAGTCTGCTGCGTTGTTGCAGGCCGTAACTCAGCTCCAGTAGTTGACCTCAGTGAAAGCCGCAGTTTTGCGCTGTTTTACATTTATAACGAAAAGTGTCGCTTGTAACTGACCTTGTTGAGACGATATCCTCTGGGCTTCAATCATCCTCTGGCATCCCTCTCAGTGTAAATTACCACTTGACAAACTGCAAAAACACACTTTGTCATTTCACGTGACACCTGACAGATGCTCTTTGTGTTGTCTGCCACGACTACAAATGTGCTTTGTTTTAACGTTAATTGTATCCAGTTAAAGTGTTTCACTTTGGAATGTAGAACACATTGTGCCTGAGCAATCCCCCAAAGTAAAATTATTAACAAGATTTAGTGTAAGTCTATTTCTTCCTGTTTGGGGAGTGGTATGAATGAGCTGTGAAAGGGAAGCTATTACTCTCCCTCCATCCTGCGAGGCCCTGCAGAGCAGCATTATTTAATAAAGAGCTTTAACCTTCATAAAGAACATTAGTCAAGTGCATTTATTTTGTCTTTATGATAAATGCATGTCATGATAACTCTAATTCTGACAGGGAAAATGGCAGAAAGTCCATCTACTTAAAATATATTTGTGCAGTAGTGTCATGTTGCGTCAGTCAGACCAACATGAGGGAAGCAGAACAACCTAACCTTTGTGCAGCACAAAGAGCGATACTGTTGCACCAAATATTTGGACTTACTGTATCTGTTGAAGATGATGTTTCCCTGCTGCAGACTCAGGGAGCCTGTCCTGTAGTTGAACTTGCCCTTAATCTCCCTCGAGGATGAACATTTCCCTCCACGGGTAAATAAAAGGCACTAAAGTATTCACATTATTACAATTCCATTAAACCCCAACAGGGAACAGAAGACGGCACAATTATTTTGGCTTTATTTACCAAGCTGCTGGAGTAAGAACACAATGTCCTGAATTATCTCGACTCCCGGGGAAGCAGCGTCCCGCGGAGGACGAGGTGATGCTGCGAGTCGTTTTAGATTTAACCAAAACAAATCAAAGCGTTCAGGGATCATGGATGTGTAATGACGAGCACTGACTGCAGCTACACTGACTCATTATCACCTCTAGAGGAACACGTGGTATTACAGACAGGACGGGGCGCAGCTAGCTGTTAGCATGCTAACATCAGGAGATACAACACACAGACGTGTTTGACATCAACACTGTCACCTCTTCACACTCTGTTCAGTCCATTTTTTATGTTTTATGTTTAAATTGTGGCAGATCTTACACACTGAACCTTTAAGGCCTTATGTTTAGATTAATGAATTCAAGACTTTTTAAGGATCCACAGGAACTCTGTAAAGAAGAAATGAAGAACTGAAGTCTGTCGGGATGAGTAACTCCTCTGGGTGAACACTTTGAAGAGTTCAGGGATCGAACCTCTCACAGTTTGGTTAAACATCGGGCTTTACTCAATCACTTCACTTAGATTGTCATATCACCTTTTGTCAAAATAAGCAGTCAAGACTTCTTCAGTCAGAAACAAAACAAGAGTCTGTGCTACACTGATTTTGGAAAAGGATAATAAGTGTTGTTGGGAAATAACAGGCAATTAAATACTTAAAGTGTGTTATTCCATCAAGAAGTGAACACTGTGTGGCAGCGTGTTTATCTTTGTGAGACAAACCTTCAGTGTTTTGACAACACCTCTGACAGCAGCAGGTTGTTAAAACTGTGAAAATTATAGTCAGCAAATCACTTCAGAGTCTGAGTCCGTCAGCTTCCTCCGGAGGAGTCTGCTGCAGACAAACAGTGGAGATATTCAAAAGGCAGAGACGGAGGACGAGAGACTTTATATTTGACGGAAGTTTAATGCAGCGCACGCTCAGCTAAAGTCCTGACACCAGGACTTCTGGACAACTGAGCATACGATTGGCTGCGGCCGCGTGAAACCCGCTGAGTATTTGTATCAGAAGAAGTGTACTGCTGCTCGACTGACTGACTCTGTGTAACGCCTGAGGAAGCTGCACCGCTGACCACTGCAGGCCAAACATTTCCCAGCAGCTCCGGGGTTTTCTTTGTCTCCCAGATGTCTGACAGTGAAATTGAACAGTTTGAAACACAAACAGGATTAGATGATTCTTCTTCTTCAAAAGGAAAGCGAACACAACCCTCCGTCAATTCTCCTCGGCTAGTTCTGCAGCGATGAAGTGTGATTGTAATCGATCGTCTGATTATTTAATAATGTTCCCTCGCTGGCATGACACGGGTAATGTGGCTGTGCAGTCCAACATTGATGAGCAATGTTCTGAACAAATCTTAAGATGCATTTGTTTCTGTTTTGCTAAAACACTTGATGCTTGATAAGATATCATTCATAATAAGATTTAGAACAAAAAAATAATAAATGGTTCAAAACATTAAACAATGAAGAAAGAAATGTAGAAATAAAAGCCTCAATTATTAAATAAATGTGCAGGTTAATTTGAAAATAAATAAGTACGCACATAAATAGAAGAATAAATAAATAAATATTTATTTATTTATAATATATTTATAAAAAGGGAACTTAATAAAAACGTGAAAATGTGATAATAAATCAATATAAAACAAGTAATTTTTCCAATATGTCACATATTTTATTTTTATTATCCTGCACATTTATTTAGATAATTTCCACATTTATTTATTTTATTAAGTCATTTATTTATTATAATGGCAGCTGTAGTCCATCATACAGTGCATACATAGCTGTTGATATTATTTATTTAGTATAGTATGACACAGTAGACTATTGGTTAAACAAACGTTGTTCTTTCAGAGGGGCTGAAATAGACTTTTATATGCATCTGGATTCCAGCAAATTTGGAGGCATATAAATCAATGCATTCATTGAGGATCCATAAAGAGTTTATAAATCACATAAACTCAGAGACTTTTCTTCAACAGGAATTCATAAGACAATTCATTCCCTAAAGCTCGATACATGCAGGAGTTGCACATTAATCAAGGGTATGTTTTCTACATATATTGTCAAGTGTCACCAAAATCTAACATTATACAATGCCAAAATACTTTCATTTATTCATATTGCACGCTTTGAATTGCAAGAAAATCGGCTAAGCAGCAGCAGAAAGCTGAGCCTTTCTTGTTCAGTGGAGCTGAATCTCCAGCTGTAGAGATGCTTCTGTGCTAAAAATAAGGAAAGCATACTTTAATAGGATCATTTGTTCAGATGCATCATTTTTTATTTTATATCAGACTTGGTTTGTCATTGACTAAAGATTTCTGATGAGTCATGCGTTTGCTCGCCATCTCTTCTGCTTCTGTAATCTGAAGGTTTTATTCAGCGGACACATTTTGTCTCCCTTTTGTTTCCGGCTGTCAAAGCTTTAGCGTGTATTAAAATGTAATTTGTATCACTGTGGCACAAAGGATTCAAGGGCTTTTCCTAAGGAAGAGTATTATACAGCATTTAGCCTAATGATAAATCCTGCTTCCACATTTTCATCCGTATGTAATATTTACTACATTACATGTAAAGAGGCTTCACATGCATCCTTCCCTGTGCTTCAAATCCTCTGATCTCTCTCTCTCTCATGACCTCCCTTGTAGCATTTTGTGGATGCAATCTTAACTGACAAGCTCAACTGTTTTGCATGCAGGGTGGAAACATTAAAGACGGAGTTAATCCGCTCTGATTCCCTGCTGCTGTCACTCACACAGTCTGACTAAAAGCCACGAAATGTTCCTGAATCACAGAACACAGCATCACACCTTTGATGTGCTGAGCAGTTGTAGAATAAAACACAGTAATACTCCGTCCTCTGAAAGGATTTCAATTGTTTCTGTGGTAATCACATGCGGGATGAAAAGAAACAAAGACGTTTACTGCATAATGTCTGAGCTGCTATTCCAGATTTTCAACCAAGGTCCAATTAGCAGTTTATTTTTGTGTTTCCTCCACAGTGTATACTTTAACTTTACAGCCCTGACAGGCAGGTCTGTGTTCCTGCCCCTTGTTGAACTCTGGATGTTGTGTGATCAAGGTGCACATCAAAGTTCCACTTCATTATTGTGTCGGTCATTAATCTGATGATTAATCATTTCAAATCGGTCGGGGGCAATTTTCAAATTAATTCTGCTGGCAGCGATCTGTTGCAGCTCATTAACATATCATGTCCCATTTGTTGCCAAATAAACTCGTCCAATAGAACGATAACAAGCCTGTGTGCATAAAAACCCCCCAATGTGATTTTGGCAGCAGTGACGGGATGAAGTATGCATACTTAAAACAGGAGCTGTATTCATATGCTCTCAAAAATACATTTAGATTCACAGTTGCGGTGAAATCCATACAATTAGTACGATTAAATGCTTTGTGCCACTAATCCTAACTCCATTAAATAAATAGAGATAAAGCCATACAACAGTGGATCTGAGTAGCTGAGGAAATAAAGATGTTTCACTATACATGTCATGCTGCTTAATAATAATAATAATAATAATAATAATAATAATAATAATAATAAACTATATTTATGCTTCTGTTTGTCCGTTTTATGTTTGTGCAACGCTGCGCTCTCTTTATGCAAACAGAGTTCCCACACCAGCGATAGAAACTGAACTTCAACCTGAAATGTTTTAGCGGTTTTACTAAATCCTGTTAGTGCAGATGCATAATATATATAATATATATAAATATACATTCTCTGATTTTGTTCATTGTTTCTCTTTGCAAGACGACTCCACCCAGGGATGTTATCATTCATTAATCCACATCCTGCTGTGTACAAATTATTCTCAAAGTCATACATTTGATGACTTTGAAGCTAAACTTTCACTCGTTTACACATTGTCTGCTCATGGATGTGCAAATAAGTCAAAGTGTGAGTGAGATAACGTCAAAGTGTTCACTGTGCTGCTGCACATATCTTTTAAACTTGATTAGTCAGCATTAGATTAGAAAAGGACACGTTAAGCTTCTTTACATTAGCATGTGTCATTTAAGCATAACAGATGTTTATTATTTTTGCATTTCAGCTGAAACATTTCAATAACATTTATATTACGTTTGTATATGACGTTTATATTCTGCCATTATAAAAAATATTGAGGTAAGTATTGCAGTATATGTCTGTACAGAACATGAAGCTACAGCCGCTTAGCTTAACTTAGCTTAGCTTAGTTTAGCTTAGCTTAGCTTAGCATAACGACTGGAAACAGTAGGAACCAGCTAGCCTGGCTCTGTCCAACAGTAACACAATCTGCTACCTGCAGCTCACTGCTCACTGAACATGATCTGATTTAGTCCAAAAACAAAAGTGTAGAAACAACCTTGAGACGGGCGAACTGTTTCCTGTCTTTATTTATTTATGAAGTCTTTTCAGTAAGACAGTAAGGCAGAGAAGAGAACCATTTTGTTTCCTCCTCTCCTCTTTATGATTGACGGAGACTTCTAAAAGCAGCAGCAGTGAAGAGCCGGCTCCGTGATTACACCTGGCATTTGTTTAGTTAAGGTCAGCTGTGTAATGTAATCGCCTTACTTAACTGTCATACCTGTTTGGTGAAAGGCCGCTCTTTATTAGGCAAACGACGTTTACGAGCGCTGTAGACAGGAAACATGCATTATTCAGGAGACGACCATCTCTCCTCTCCGAGCTCCACATCTCACTGCAGTCATCCTGTGAGTAATATATACTATTAATATATAATATATATATGTATATATATATATGCAGGTGTATCAACAGTTAATGATTGTTGACACATAAAAACATGTTACATTTAAAAAAAATGTTTTACTCAAAATCCACTTACTATAATTATTCCCAATCTTTCAGTCGCACCACATGGCCTTCATCAGCGAGTGAAGATGAAGCATTTATAAATAGATAAATATTCATAAAGTATACGAATATACATCTTTTATAATTACAACTGTGTTATATGATATGTATCTGTTATAACAGTTACAGAGTTAAAGCTACAGAACATAAATACTAAGAATTATGACTTTAATTATTTATTACATATCTGCATTAAACCTTTTATTTACTGTTTCTTCACTGCTTATAAATACTAAACAGGAGGCGTTAGATAAGCGTTTAGTTATTTTATTCTCGACACCGGTTCATATCGTATGAATAGTGTAACATACATTTTCTGTTTACCAAGTAGAAGCTGCAACTTAAAAAACATACACTTTCTATTTTCACACAACATTTAATGTATTAAAACATCACAGCAACCACGTGTTTGTATTAAACATTGTTTACATTTGAATTTAATTTTGATATGAAATAACATGCGCTCGCTGTTTCAATCCACTTCCTGTCTCATCATCTCTCCACTCTTCTTCACGACGTCCCGACTTCCTCTCACATCCTGCAAAGTTGGGAGTAACTCTTCTAAATGTAGACTCAGCATGCATCATCTTCAGTGACCTTTAAAGACAAATCCTTCTGCACCTCGATGCCTGGAAGCGGTTCAATAGTCCCTCAGAGAGCGTGTGTCATGATGGCCAGAATCAATAACCAGTTTTCACACAACATTCATCTTGGTGTTTACTTTTGCCTAATCAGCAATAGAATCACTGACACTGTTCAACCCTCTCAGGCCCCGCTGTGTAATAATGTTTTCTAATGCTAATCTGCTATCTCATGTGCGCTGCGATTTTCTACTGCAGTCGCTGTTAATTGGCCGATGTGCCCTGATGTTGGCTTATTAAAGCTATAGCTTCGATCCTCCGTCTCTTCTTCATGTCTTTGAGTCTCACAGACCCTCTAACACACTCCTAATTAGCATATTCACTCAGCACCGTTATGAGCTTTTTAGGTAATTATCAGTTCATGTTCTCTATATTTCTCTAAGGCGGGGATGCTGCGAATAATACCATAAATATCTTGAGAACAATTACTGGTCTCATCTTTCTCACCTCTGTGTATATCCCCACATAGGTTTATGTCTGTATATTCCTTTATGCTGTCGTGAACAAGCCATGTATTTGGAAATTATTTTGTGTAGTGTATGAAAAATGTGGGTTTTTAGCCATTATTTCAAATCAGACCAATGTTTAAAAGAAAATGTGCATAGCATGGGAAAAATGCTCATGTTCCTAATTTCCTCCAGTGGCATGTCTTCCAGGAGAAGTGGCTGCAGATTGCATTTCAAAGGGAAGTGTCAGAGCCTCACCGGGACTTGTTGACAACAGTGGAAATTGAACAAGGATGAAAACATGATTGGAAGCATCAATGCTGCAGACGGAAAAACAAAAAACATTATTGAGAATGATAGTGCAGAACTGTCTCTGCACCCAAGGATGGGAAACAGAATAATTTGATCTGACATCGACAGATCTGCAAATATGAGTCACGTTCTTACTTGAGATGTGTTTTAAAAAATGTCAACCTACAGTATCTTAATAGGAGTATCTTCCCATCTGTTTAGCCAACATACCATCAAGCCGTTCACCACTGTCAGCACAAGGAGCCAGTATATTTCAGTTTTCAATCAGCTCTTAATCATTTAAGTCGGCGGTGGAGCGTTGATCCGTCTCCCCGAGCATCTCGAATGGCTCCTGTGGTCACAGAGCCTCACATGATCGATGCCTCCTGCTCTGTTCCTGTCGCAGAGGCTGAGCACAGCTAATAACCAGACCATGACCCTCTCAAAGACGCTTCCCTTTGTCTTGCATATCCTCCTAATCCCACAAACATCCAGACCCCAACACACTGACAGACACACACACATAGGGGGGGAAATACAGTACATTCACAAACATGCACCCCTGTCCCAAGGGGAATAAGAGCTGTGAGTCAGCTATTGGAAATGTGGCAACTAAGGCAAACACTTGATATGCAGGCATCTGCTTTGTGGCTTATCTCCACTGCTCAACTGTGCAGAGAAATTGCTGCTTGGCTGGCCTCAGTAAAAAAGCTTTCTCTTTTCTTTTTCTCCCCTTCTTCCCTCTCATCATTTCCTCTCTGCCTTCCTTCTCAGTTTGCTCTTCTCTGGTTGCCTATGGCTTCACTGCTCTTAATTGCTATTTTGGAAAGACATTATTAGAATCATTTCCAATTATGTCAATTGCAATCAAATGGATGATTTAACCCTAATGTGGAAGATGGTCCAGTGCCATTCCAAATTGTGTTAGCTGCTGATAGGAGAGTGAGGATGGGAGGCAGCGGGGGAAACATCCTAATCTGTGGCACACAACAATAAGAGCACTACCGCCGAGGTAATCAAAGAACTAGACCAAATATGAATAATCCTTATTTTGTGATCTCCATGCCAGATTATTAAAAATGGAGTAAGCTTTCCATCTGGTTACAAATATTATGTGGGGTTAAACTAAGGGAGGGACACACCAGATGCCCCACGATACCTAAGTTACAATATTATTATTATTATTATAACTGCAAATTATGCATAACACAACCTTTTCGCCCCATTTCTGTTCTCCGATGTCTCCATCTTTGTTCCAACTTTCTGTCAATCCCGCTGACTCAGCAACATCTAGTGCACTGAAAAAGCAATTCTAAAAAGTTTAATTTGTATTTGCAGTATTAATCATTTATATAATAAGAGTGATACTTGGTGTACGTGTACAGAAACAGTATTGTGATACTATGCTGTGTGGATTCCTCCCCCCACCCCAGGTTGGACCCACTATATGTTATCTCTCAAATACATTAGAGTTGTGCTTATTTACATTTTCTCAGGATGGTATATGGCATCAACAAGACATTCTTAAGCACTAAGTTCACACAGCAACACTTTGAAGTGTTCTTTATTCCTTTGGTAAACACGACTGTCACACTGTTCTCCATCTTGAGATAAGAGACGACTGTATAACAATGTTTCCTCAACATAATCACGTTTATCTTTTCTCGCAAAGCCGGCTTCTAGTACAGACGACAGAAATATGCCAAATTCTGGTTCAACCACAGGTCAGACTCTTGTTTACCACCGACACTTGATGAGACTCTCGAGTCTTATACACACTTCAATCTCACACACACACACACACACATACGAGAGGTTTTATCTTAGGGTGGAAGATTTCAATGCTACAAATCATACGGGAATAAAAAAAGAAAACACTATTGTGTTTTTGTAATTATTACGTAAGAGCCAGAGTTAACTGATGGCCCCTTTAAAGTGGAAACCAACAACACAGCACGCACTGCGTCTGTTACCCAAACAAGCTGCATAACATATGTTCTGTCCGTCAAACAAGTAGATTGTTAGCATCATGGCTACTGCTAGCAGCCTCGCTAACTTACAGTCCAAATGTTACACATCCGTAAGAATCCCAAAGAACTAGAAACCCTGATGTCAGTGTGATGATAAAACAGCCGGCAGTATTAATACATAGGGAGGATTTGTTGCTGATCTAGTTTAGTAGAGATAAGTTTTTCGTAGTTTTTACTTCAGGATTCATTGAATACCATGAAGCAAGTACTCCACCTGTAGTCTCCGCTGGCTCTCCTTCTTTGATGGTACAGCCATTAGAGCGCCGCGTCTTTCATCCCGCTGTGAAGGTAGCAGATCTGAAATGTCACTGGGAGTGTGAGGCAGCTCAGGCTTTTAAACATTTTTTAAATATTAAAGTGCAGGAAAACATTTGAAGTTTTCCTCTGCATTGATTTAGTTTTCAATCCGCTAATTACTAAAAGGTCGTCAGAGTTTAGCACATGTGGAGACGCTGCTTTTTAAAGCACGTCAAATCAAGATGTGACAAAAATCCCCACGTGATTGTTCTGCATATTAATGCATTTAACCGAAAGAAAGGAAATCATAACGCTCATAATCGCTCTTTGGCATGAGGAACACGAGGTAACTGCAGGGAAGTGATGAAGAACTGGACTGTTCTGTGTTTGAGTTTCTGGTTAGCTTCTAAAGTATCCAGAAAATTATCTCATGCAAACATCTTTCTTTTTTAGTATTTATGCATTCAGATTCTGGCTGTTAAATAATCTTGGGTTCAATTACTCACCCTGAAGTGTGTCTGATTTCCCTCGAAAATATAACTGAATAACGCTGATTACTATCATTAAATTGCACTTCCTTTTGTTGCCTGTTTCTGCTAAATCTCCAAGCGGCCTGCGGTGCATCTTTCTCCAGGAAACCTCAACAATCATTTCTGCCTGTGTACAGTTTTTTGTATAACCTTTGAATACCTTTCCTTTTTTGTTTTATTCCCAGGCAAGTGTATCAAGGATAAACTTGCAGACAAATGATAAGGACTATTTGTCATTTATTCCCAGTTCACAGCCATGCTATTACTGTTTTTATGCTTCTGACACAGTTCCTGTTGCCCACATCTATCACTTAAGTTTTCTTCTGCTCTCCAGTAATAATAAGGTTGCTTGCATTGTCTATTTATAGTTCACTCAATGTCGCGTAAGGACGGGGAGAGATACCCACTGCGTTATGTGGAAGGGGTTGTTAAAGCTCTATTATGTGTCTCTATAAAGACACTCAAACCATTTATAGGTTCATATTCTACTTCAAATTGTTCTTTCGGTGCCATCTCTCTTTATCAAATGTAATTAAAGCCCTCTCCAGAGCCGTCTCTCTCTCTGTCTCTCTCTCTGTCTCTCTTGATTGATGTCAGTTATACTTTGAGCCATTAGCCATGCCGCCTCTGATTGCTCATTCTGGCTTCATTATGTATGTTTAATGAACAAATAGATTCACTGACGCCATTAACTTCTCGTGCAAACTCAAATGTAATTCTTATAATTAAAATTAGTCTCAAATTACACTATCTGAGGGAGGCAATTTACTCCAATCTATTCTCCCCTCTTGCTGCTTTTAGTAGAACTATATAGTCGCTTCCTCATATGGATTACACCGCTGTCACATTGTCTGCTCGTAATTTGGTCATAAACAGGTGCCAAGCCCATGTTCCGACTATTATTCTGAAACCCCAATAGTTTGTAAAATGACCCGTTATCCTGATAACAAATGCCCACTGCTCCGATAATACACATTCCTCTAACAAACAGATGCACGTAATTATTATTATGCAGGATTACCTGCCCTACTCTGCCTCGACCTGACCAATCTCACACCCCACGCCCACACCAACCAGTCAACGAAGCCAACCAATCTATCAGCAGGCGTGTCATACCTTCGCCATAGTAGGAAGAAAAAACATATTGCTGTCGTTCTGTCTTTCTCATGTAAATGACATCCACACACACACACATATGAAACCAAATCCACCCACACACACATATGAAACTAAATCCACCCACACACACATGTGAATCGCTCTCATGTACATGTGAAATGCTCACACACACATGTGAAACGCTCTCACAGACGTGAAACGCTCTCACACACATGTGAAACGCTCTCACACACATGTGAAGCGCTGTCACACACATAAGTGAAGAGCTCTCGCACACTTGTGAAACACTCGCACACACTTGTGAAACGCTCTCACACACATGAAACGCTCTCACACACATGTGAAGCGCTCTCACACACACATGTGAAGCGCTCTCACACACATGTGAAAAGCTCTCACATACATGTGAAACGCTCTCACACACTTGTGAAACGCTCTCACACACTTGTGAAACGCTCTCACATACATGTGAAACGCTCTCACATACACACATGTGAAGCGCTCTCACATACATGTGAAACGTTCTCACATACACACATGTGAAGCGCTCTCACATACATGTGAAACGTTCTCACATACACACATGTGAAGCGCTCTCACACACACATGTGAAACGCTCTCACACACACATGTGAAGCGCTCTCACACACATGTGAAACGCTCTCACATACATGTGAAACGCTCTCACACACACACACACACATGTGAAGCGCTCTCACACACACATGTGAAACGCTCTCATACACACACATGTGAAGCGCTCTCACACACATGTGAAACGCTCTCACATACATGTGAAACGCTCTCACACACACACATGTGAAGTGCTCTCACACACACATGTGAAACGCTCACACACACATGTGAAACGCTCTCAGACACATGTGAAACGCTCTCACACACACATGTGAAGCGCTCTCACACACATGTGAAATGCTCTCAGACACATGTGAAACGCTCTCACACACACATGTGAAGTGCTCCCACACACATGTGAAATGCTCTCAGACACATGTGAAATGCTCTCAGACACATGTGAAATGCTCTCACACACACATGTGAAACGCTCTCCCACACATGTGAAGCGCTCTCACACACATGTGAAATGCTCTCACACACACATGTGAAACGTTCTCACATACACACACATATGAAGCGCTCTCACACACACATGTGAAACGCTCTCACACACACATGTGAAGCGCTCTCACACACATGTGAAGCGCTCTCACACACACATGTGAAACGCTCTCACACACACATGTGAAGCGCTCTCACACACATGTGAAGCGCTCTCGCACACATGTGAAGCGCTCTCAGACACATGTGAAACGCTCTCAGACACATGTGAAACGCTCTCACACACACATGTGAAGCGCTCCCACACACATGTGAAATGCTCTCAGACACATGTGAAATGCTCTCAGACACATGTGAAATGCTCTCACACACACACATGTGAAACGCTCTCCCACACATGTGAAGCGCTCTCACACACATGTGAAATGCTCTCACACACACACACATGTGAAACGCTCTCCCACACACATGTGAAGCGCTCTCGTACACATGTGAAGCACTCTCAGACACATGTGAAATGCTCTCAGACACATGTGAAGCGCTCACACACACATGTGAAACGCTCTCACACACACATGTGAAGCGCTCTCACACACATGTGAAATGCTCTCACACACACACATGTGAAGCGCTCTCACACACATGTGAAACGCTCTCACACACACATGTGAAACGCTCGCACACACATGTGAAATGCTTTCACACACACATGTGAAACGCTTTCCCACACACATGTGAAGCGCTCTCACACACATGTGAAACGCTCACACACACATGTGAAACGCTCTCCCACACACATGTGAAGCGCTCTCACACACATGTGAAATGCTCTCAGACACATGTGAAACGCTCTCAGACACATGTGAAATGCTCTCACACACACATGTGAAACGCTCTCCCACACATGTGAAGCGCTCTCACACACATGTGAAATGCTCTCACACACACATGTGAAACGCTCTCCCACACACATGTGAAGCGCTCTCCTACACATGTGAAGCGCTCTCAGACACATGTGAAATGCTCTCAGACACATGTGAAGCGCTCTCACACACATGTGAAACGCTCTCACATACATGTGAAACGCTCTCACATACACATGTGAAATGCTCGCACACACATGTGAAATGCTTTCACACACACATGTGAAACGCTTTCCCACACACATGTGAAGCGCTCTCGCACACATGTGAAACGCTCACACACACATGTGAAACGCTCTCCCACACACATGTGAAGCGCTCTTACACACACATGTGAAACGCTCGCACACACATGTGAAATGCTCTCAGACACATGTGAAACGCTCTCAGACACATGTGAAACGCTCTCACACACATGTGAAGCGCTCCCACACACATGTGAAATACTCTCAGACACATGTGAAGCGCTCTCGCACACATATGAAGCGCTTTCACACACATGTGAAATGCTCTCACACACACACATGTGAAGCGCTCTCACATACATGTGAAACGCTCTCACACACACACATGTGAAACGCTCTCACACACATGTGAAGCACTGTCACACACATAAGTGAAGAGCTCTCGCACACACGTAAAACGCTCTCACACACTTGTGAAACGCTCTCACACACTTGTGAAACGCTCTCACACACATGTGAAATGCTCTCACACACATGTGAAGCGCTCTCACACACTTGTGAAACGCTCTCACACACTTGTGAAACGCTCTCACACACATGTGAAATGCTCTCACACACATGTGAAACGCTCTCACACACTTGTGAAACGCTCTCACACACATGTGAAACGCTCTCACACACATGTGAAATGCTCTCACACACATGTGAAACGCTCTCACACACTTGTGAAACGCTCTCACACACATGTGAAATGCTCTGAACTCAGGTCAAGCGCAATATTTCTACATTCTCTGCCGTGAATCATCCAGACGTTACACAGACTTTGTATTTAGGAGCCGGCAGGTTAAAGTCCGTTTGATGTCCAGGTAGAATCATTCAGACGTTTGTGTTCTCACACACAGCTCCTCCGGGTAATGTCTAGATAATTTCAGGGTTGCAGTGCATGTGTGAAAGGGCTAAATACAGTTATCTACTGACTGTCAGACAGTTTGTCCGGGAAGAGGAGGGACATTGAGTACCTCTCTGGAGTCAGATAGAGCACCTTGAAGAGACTTTTAAAAGTGGGTCTACTATAGTGGCTGGCTGATAAATTGGTGAGATGTGCTCAATATAGCTGAGGCTGTCATACTTAATGGATCACTGTCGATGTTTCACATGACATTTGTTTAAAACAAGAGAGAAGAGGGTCTTATAAATGCAAAGATAGCAACCACATGTATACTTTTAGAAGATGAATAAGACAATAAGTGCAGGCTTTTGGTGCATATCAATCCACCTGTGCGACATTCATCCCGTTTGACAATGGTGGCATGAAATATGAGGGCGGCCCAACAGCGTGTGTGATTGATAATTGCTGTACTGTGGCTGCTTGCCGACCATCTCCACTGTAGCCTGCCAATTCATCAGGCATCAGAGGCAGATTGGGCCGATGACTAATGTCTGCGTCGGTCTGTGACAAACCTCAGCTATACACGCTTTCTGCTGCACGCTATACTCGCAAATCTGGCTTATTAGTGAGGTGACAGTCCCAGCTCTTGAACTTGGCATCAAATAATAATATAAAAAAGGAAGGAAATAGTTTGAAGCGCCTTACCCTTCTGACACTTCAAAGTAAAGTCGCCCCAATCACTCCTAAAGTTTCAGCTACTTTGCGAGCTATTAGAGCTGGATTCTGAAGATCATCCATTACTCTGTGTTTGTAATGGACTCAGAAGCTCATTCACGCGACTAAGGAGGCCTCAGTGTTGTACTGAGCGACACAGAAGGTATTTGGTTCCAGGAGCGGTAAGATATTTTAGATGAGGTCTTTAGATGTAGCATCTTTCAGCTGTTAATCGTGTCTCAATGGCTTTTTATAGTGTTATTTATTTGTTGTACTGTGAACTTGTTGTGTACTGTGAATGTAATGTCCATTAGGGCCGGTGCTCCAAAATAACCCAGTACCAAGTAGTATTGAAACTTCTCCAGTCAAACGATACCAGGACATTCAATCCGTTTTATACCCAAAACCAGGAAAACACTATTTGTATTGTGTTGCTCGCATGCATGCTTGGATTTAATAACTCACAGTCTGTGGTGTGGTGAAGTTGAGCCGCCTGTATTTCTATATTGTATGGGGATGAGTGGTGTGATAGGTATCGAATTACGTAGAGATGAAGTACTCCATTCTTCTCGGGTCACTTTAAGGGTACTGGTATCGTAATGTTTTAATCGATACCAGCCCTAGTGTCTGTAGTGTTTGTTGTCGCTATGAGTTGATATGTTTCTCCACTGGGGAATAATAAAACTTTCTAATTCAAATCATATCATTATGTTTCATTCCCATATAGAGTAATTCCATACAAAAACTGTATTCCTAAACATTTCATGTATCCATTGCGATAAATGAGCAGGTGCTGCCAGCCTCGCCCCACAAACACCATCCCGTGTGTTAATGAGGCAAAGATACGCTCACTCTCTCTGTTGCTGATTAACTTCCTACTTCCATCCCTCATGCACAGATACGGTCGTTATTAAGCAAATGAGTTGCTGCTCCAGTGGGCTTTACCATCAGATAGCTGTTACTGAAGGTTAATGACAGAGTTGTTAAAAGGGAAATAGGGAGCATCACCGAGCATGACGCCCTGATATGTACATTTGCACTTTGACCTGCCGTCACCTGTCACACGCTCTGGGTCCCGACTCCCACGGGTGCACGATCCGTGAGAGCGGGTGGAACCAGATGCTCGGTGCTAAAAATCATCAGTTAATCAGGCAAGGTAAAGGTCTCCTTAATTTACTCCACTATATACATGGATTATTCCTCAAGGTAGGCAGGATGGCATATCATTGCATAGTGAAAGCGAGGCTAAATGTCGATGATGTCATTATTCTACAGCCATTACTTTGTGCAATCAGCTTTTACTTCACATTAAGTAATGTGAATTTGTCACATTAAGCAACAAATCATGTCTATTGCAATTATAAGATTCTATAGAAAATATTCTATTCTATAAATATTGTTTGTTTGTCTAGTTCTGTATCATAAAGGTCAACTTGTTCTTCGACCGACAGATGGAGTAAACGGTTTCAAAGCAGGGAGGATTGTATTGGGAGCACTGGGGTGTCCGTTGTGACTGTGTGGCAGAGGCAAATGGTTTACATGGTTCAGTTAGGAGGGCCCTATAGTGGAACTTTGCTGAGAGCCCCGGGGGGGTTGGGACCAGTTCTGCAGTAGTCCTGCTGGATGTCATACAATAGATTAGCTGGCTGTCATGGATAATGCACCCAAGAAGCAGAGGAGAGAGACCTGAATGTTCCTAAAGTTGTTATAAATTGAACATCTTGCCAGACTGTATTTACAGTCTAACAGTACACGGCAGGTGAGAACACGCCAGGATTTTACTATTTCCTCTGATGTTAGCAGCGATAGTTTTGTGTTTATGTGCTTTGCTGCTGGCAATATGTTAATCAAGTTAATGCTGGTGACAGAGTGCCATGACCTCAGAGCTGCACTCGAAATATCTTTAACGCAGCTCAAATTAATTGCTTTCCCTGTTTGATTTACTGTTACTACTGTGCAAAAAGTTTCCCTCTTGTGTTAATGTGTTGTTTAACTTCATTTAAATCCTTTGTGTTGTTAAAGCCATTTGCATCTGCTCTATAATTAGGTTTTTGTTTTTTCTTCTCTCAGTCAAAGCACACCAACCAGCAGCGAAGGAGTTTAGCTTCTCTTTTTGACAAATACAAAATCCGCACCAAAAATCTTTGCCGTAGGTTAATTGCCACGTTTGAAAAGTCGACCTCCTTTGCCGGTCTTGAATGAATCTTTTCTTTGTCTCCTGTGTGCCACACATAAAAAGAAGAAAAATAAATAGCTAGAATCCTTAGGGCTGGCAGTGGCAGCAGACGCTGTGCTGGCTCGGTGCCTGGTTTCAAGAGAAGATTCCTTCATTAGCTGAAGGCTTTCCTCCCTAAACACGGGGAGGGAGGTGGATTTTCCTATATTACCCCAGAAAATCACTCTTTCAATATGAAATCAGTTTTTTGTTTGTAACCTTTGTTTTTAGTGGAAACATATGGCAGCAGGATTATATTTTTAGTAGTTATAAGGAAATATATACTAGGAATAGCCAAAACAAGTATGAGATAGTCTAATTAACATATGTGTTCAGGTCACAGACGGACCTAATAAACCTCAAATTAATCTCAATATTTGAGGGTTATGTGAACAGTTTGCAGTAATATCAAGCTTATGTTGAACCGGCTTCTCACGAAGAATCCTCCTCTTGACTCTGAACACCATCTGAGCCGACAACCTTACGTTTGAACGATTGTTGCGTGTTCCTGGGACAAGAGAGAACATTTTCTGTTGGGCCTTATAAATATACATCAATGTGTTCAGAGCATTCAGGGGTGCAAACTTTTAAAATCCAAAATAGTTCATTTGTGAGATTTGTGTAGATCTAATTAGTTTTTCTAATTGGAGGGGGGGGGTGTTCTGAGTCTATGAGGTTTGTTTTTCAATTCTGCTCGTTGGTTCCCAAACAACTACACACTTTCTGGACTGAGCGATTCTGCGCAGAGTGATACAGTGCTAAAAATGACTGTAAATCCACATTTTAAAGCTGATATAAGCTCTCACTTGGGAGCATGCCCCCGGACCCCGGTCGCATCTTTGACGACCCCTGCTGAGGGATGATTTTTAACCCCTGATGAGTTTGCACTCCTGGAGTATAGAGACATTAATTCCCAGTAGAGACGAGCCTCTCAGTCTGTCCTCATCTCCATATGTTGATATTTCCTGTGTGATGGGAGCTTTTGCTCATTTCTTGCATTCACTTGCAGTTTTACATCTGCACATCGTTGCTTTTATCTGGCCTGCAGAGCAGAGTGTGCCTGCCACAATATTAATGACTTGCTCAGTGGTTAATTCCAACAGATTAATAAATAAAATAAAACAATTTACAATGTGATTATGTGCCTATGTACATGGCACAATCAACAAAGCAGTTAATAAACAAAATGAGCAAAACATACATTAATTAATCAGTCAATTAATTATGCATTATTCTGTCTTTGAGCACGGAATACGTTTCACAATTTGTGAATGGATTTGTAATTTTTCTTTTGGAGCCTGATATTGTCTTGTATTCTAAGTGATGCGAAACACAATTGGCACAATTTTCTTGATTAAATTTGCCTTTATTGAATAAATTAGAAATGTCCCAAAAGGTTTTTTAATGGCATTAAGAGTTTTTAGGAATGAAGGAAGCAGAAATGGTTTCACCGTGACTCATCATTTCTTCAAACAGAGATTACTACAGTACATATTTCTCTTTATCTACATGATATGACATTCATTTTACGTTCGTCATGTCTGAATTATCGGCCAAGTCACTTTTGCATGAAAGACACAGTAGCAGTCATACTAGGCCGAACCTACAGTAGTAAGATTTTTGTAACACTTTTAACACGGCAAAAGGCTGAATTGAATTCTGTCATATGGAGGTAAAAGCTGCTGTTGACTTTGATGCCAGAGACCGGGGTTTGCATCCCATTTTCAAACAACAGCAGGTTTCTTTAAATCATTTAGGCGATGTTCTTCCTCCAACTTTAACCAAGGGTTAGGGTTAGGTTTGTAGGGTTAGGTTTGGGTTTAGAGTTAGGGTTTGTTTGTTCATTTGCACTGGCCTAATGATCTGTGGGTGTGTGTTGTGGATGTATGTTTGGTGTAAGGTGATTGGGTTCCAGGGGAGGATCATGGCACCAGGCTGAGTCCATGTTGTGGTCCATGTGGCTCTGTAGGGGGCTGTCCATCAGTTGTCATTCAGCCCCTTAGACATGGTTGTGCCGGGTTTCTCAATCCAGATTTGTTCTGCCTTCTTCCTCTGTCCCACAGTCCACCGATTGTTGGCTTCAAGGCCCGAAACGATTAGATTTTTGGGGGTGTGTTGTTGGAAGTGGGTGAGCAGAAGGTTGGGAGTCGACCTTCCCCAATGTTGTACAGGTGCTGCTTGAGTCGGGTGAGTATGGAATGTTTGGTTTCTCCGATGTAGTATTTATTGCAAAGGGTGCATGTGATGAGGTAAATTATGTTGCTGCTGTGGAGAAAAAACTAACCAAGGGTTGGATAGGCTGTGCCGCTGTGTTGGTTGTGTATGAATTTAACACGGCAAAAGTCTGAATTGAATTCTGTGGTATGGAGGTCAAATCTGCTGTTGACTTTTATGCCAGAGACCGTGGTTTGCATCTCATTTTCTAACAACAGCAAATTTCAAATCATTTAGGCGATGTTCTTCCTCCAACCTTAAACACGGCCTAGGGTTAGGTTTAGGTTGGGGTTGGGGTTAGGTTTTAGGGTTAGGTTTGGGGTTAGGGGTTAGGGTTTCCTGTTTGTGGTTAGTTTGCACTGGCCTACTGATCTGTGGGTGGGTGTTGTGGATGTACGTATGTATTGTGGATGTATGTAAGGTGAGTGGATTCCAGGGGAGGATCATGGCACCAGGCTGAGTCCATGTTGTGGTCCATGGGGTAAAGAAAGGGGCGGCTCTGTAGGGGGCTGTCCATTTAGATGTCATTCAGCCTTCTAGCTGTGGTTGTGCCGCGTTTTTCAATCCAGATTTTTTCCGCCCTCTTCCTCTGTCCCACCCATTATTGGCATCAAGGCCTGAAACAATGAGGTTATTGGGGGGATGTTCTTGGAAGTGGGTGACCAGAGGGGTTGGGATTCGACCTTCCCTAATGTTGTACAGCTGCTGCTTGAGTCGGGTGAGTATAGTATGTTTGGTTTCGCCGATGTAATGTTTACTGCAAAGGGTGCATGTGATAATATATATGGTATTGCTGCTGTAGAGTGAAAATTAAGCGAGGGTGGGGTAAGTTGCGTTGCTGTGTTTGTTGTGTATACATTTTCTATTTTTGTAATGTTTGTTGTGATGCGTTTGTGGTGGGGCTAAGTGACTATCATTTAGAATTAATGAGTATGTTCTGTTTACTTTTATCGGGTTGGGTGATCGTGGTTTGCATCCCGCTTTCTAACAATAGCAGGTTTCTTCAAACCATTTAGGCAATGATCTTCCCCCAACCTTAACCAAGACTTAGGGTAAGGGTTTAGGGTTGGTTTAGGATTTAGGGTTAGGGTTTGTTGGCCTAAACGTAACCATATGGATGAATATAAAGCACTCATATTGGGCTGGGCCACAGCTGTGGTTTTCAAAGACATTAACAGACAACCTATTTTGAGGACTTATTGCTTGATTCATGAATAAAATAATGCTGCAGAGTAAGTCTTTGTAAATCAAATAAGAGTTGCAGGCAGGGGTTACAGAAGTCTCAGATGTCTGGACTCAAGTTCTGTAATTATAGCTTTACCAATTGATTCTTTCATTATATTACGATAATAAACGATACACAAAAAAGGCTATTTCAATTCCAATCACCTATTTCAATTGAAAATAAATTATCAGTTACCTGACAAACTGTGCTGCTCCAACATCTTTCATTACCCATTTGATTAGTGATTATTTGTTCATCAACCTGATAACGTTTAATGGAGAGCGTCCGCAGAGCGCTGAGTCTGCGATTCAGAAGGGAGCCTTCTGTGAAAGAAAAGCCCGAGGTAATGATTATGTCACAAGTTATTACTCTTTTCTTCTTTCTTTCTTACTTTACTTCTTTCCTTTTCCAGCTGAACGGAGCTCGCCAGCACAACATCAGTGCTTTGTCCAAGAAGTTCAAACATTTCATCTCCCAGTCAGGAAGAGGAGCAAGCAATTAGACCCATAAATAAAAGAGAAGCCCTAAACCAAGCCAGGAGGCCTGTTGTGTCATTGAGCTGGGTTCACAACAAGGTCGAGTATTAAATTTGATCCTTCATCCAGTAATAGCAGAGTTGTGATGAGAACCAAATGTCCAGCACATCTTTAGGACGCACATGTCACAGCCTGCATCATCCTTAATGATTTATGTATAAGTTCACATCACAGCATGTTTCTTGCTGTTGGAGTTGACCTATTTATTACGCCCACTGTGGGCAATAAATGATGTCTTGTATTATTAACGTTGTCTCCGAAGGATAATTGTCACCCGTTGTAACCCTCCATGGAGCGTTGTTCCCAATGCATAATTTATGCTGTGCAATTAAGTTGGATCAAGCAAACTAGCTTGGCTTTTACAAATGTGATTTTTGAGTTTGCATCCTCCGTGGAGTAAACTATAAGCATAAAATATAATACTTATAAGACCTAGACCTATAGGAAGTGTCCAGTTTGAAAGTGAACATTTTTCTGTATCTAATTTGAGTCTTTAAGGCTGAATTTTTATATCAAAATGTACTGTACAACTTGCAAGACGAGTCAATTAACATCTCTTTTGTGATTCTTTTCCAGATATTCTGAACCACAACCCCCATCACCTGCATGGACTCCGACCAGTGTGACGGCGACTTCAGAATAAAGGTGAATTGAAAAAGAAAGTTGGAGTCAGTGCTCACTGAGGACAGGAATCGCTTAACTTCGGCCTACTTCTGCCTGACCTTTGTTGTGTCTGTCGCAGCTCTTATTTGACTGTGAGCTGCAAAGACAGTGGGACGCGGCTACAGCATGATGAGGGTTATTATATCAGCAGACAAGGAGGAAGTCAGCGACTCTTTATCACCGGGGATGTGAAAGGACGAACTGGGAGGTCACGCTCACCACTCCCACCATCACTCTCTCTGTTACTCGATCCATTACTAGGTGGCAGTGAAGCTGCAGGTGAGTTTTCTTAAAATCTGCAATAACAGAATTTTGGCCATTTGGGGCGCAGAGACAAGCTTCAATGTATTATCACTGTGTAAATTTATATGATATATATATATATATATATATTCAGCTGATATGATGCAATATTAGCACTAATTTCAACCCTGTCTCCTGCATAATTACGTTCCCATACAACTAAACTGCACACTCAACTATCCTGGATCATATTCTCAGTTGTAAACACAAGGTTAACAATGTAAATGGTGAAACAATGCAAAAAAACAACTTGGATAGGTTTAGTAAAACATCATGCTTTAGCTTAAAATAAGTACTTTGTTACGTTATTTAAATTATAGACGTAGTTGAGTGAGGCGGTTTAACACGAAGCTGTCCTGGCTGTAAACGTGTGTTTGTTTGACCCGTCTCTCCACCGATGTCTGCCATTGTTAGCCAATGAACACTTATTTAGGATTTGCCAAAACATGTGGTAATTTCATGGCTGTTGTATTTTCTGTGAAGCCACATTTAATTAGAAATTGTTTGAGTGTGAACAACATCAACAACAAGCTCATTACAGCCTTACAAATTACATTCACAGCTGACAATTAATTTAACAAAAACATACTTATTTGTTTTTTGATTCCACGCTTCTTTTTTTGATGGTGCAATATTAGAAAACGATCATCATTACCTTTAACGCTTTTACGCTTACATTATTTTTAGCAGCACGTGTGCTTCGGGACACAGGATTAGTGGGGAAGTAAGAGGGGGGGTCGTAAAGTTTTAAAGCTAGATGCTGTTAGTGTGTTGAGTGATGACTTCTATTAGTTAGCACATTACAGAAACATCTGAATTAAAAGCATAAAGATATAGAAAGCGATTCATCCTCTAGAACTACAACTGGAAATACCCGTTCATCTTAAACAGATGGTACAGTATGTCCGGACCATTACAGCCTGTAGTAACTGCTCTGCTTTATCTAATCGTGGTTACATGATTGATTGAGTTGGTCAATACTATTAATATAGGAGGAGTGGATTGGGATTATTTATTAATTATAATCAGTATCAATCTCTTGAGCTTCTGTTCATCCTATTGATTTCTCATTAGAAGTTCAATTACAGCGCTTCCACATTGTGTTTGTTTCTTCTTTGTTTGCAGTTTGATACTCTCGAGAGGTTTTGGTTTGAAATTAGTTCTTCAAGTTAAAATGGTGACACACCAAGAAAAGCTTTACATTTTACCTCACTGCTGACCCTTTCTCTGTGTGTGTGTGTGTGTGTGTGTGTGTGTGTGTGTGTGTGTGTGTGTGTGTGTGTGTGTGTGTGTGTGTGTGTGTGTATGTGTGTGTGTGTGCATTGTGAATATAGTGCCTTAAAGAGGGCCGACATGACGGAGATGAAGAAGTAACCTCAAATATATTTTATCCACAGAGACATGTATGTGTTGTCTTGAGCAGGCAGCTTGAGCATCAGCTATGAGTCAGCCGTGGTAATGACTTCAGACTTTCGAACCTCCACGGCACCGAGGTGTTTGCGTTTGTGACCTACTTACTAACAGGGCTGCGTGTCATTTGTCCAGGACTGCCTGTCCAAATGGCTAATTAAAATAACAACCTGAGAAAAAGAAAATATATATATAAATGTATTACAAGCTCAAGTGAAGTTCAGTTTTTTCAGACATGTGGCACGATCTCCGACATTTGAACGGCAAGAAATTGGCGTGAACCCTCTACCAGAACCTGAATCAAGCTCTACATCATTTAAGCACAGTTTCTATTTTTAAATATTAACATTTTATTGGTAATCTGTTCAGTTTCACATTTCTCAGAATGTAAATGCAACAGGATGCGTCTTGTAATCTGCTGAGTACCTAAACACACATTCTGAATACCCTGTTAGCATATCAGTAAATTAATTGTTGTTGTCTTTGTTTGTGCTGAATGGAGAAAAGTAGCAGACGATGTTCAGGTTCAGACCAAACTGAAGTAATGTGAGGAGGCATTTTTGATTCAAGTGTAAAAATAATTTAGTTTATCAGTCAATGACACAGTTGATGCACCGAAAATGAACAGAATCAATCAATTCTACAAAGTAGTCGAGCATCAGGCTACGGGGGTTGCATTTGAATTAGTTTGAACAAATTACATGTTAGACCCAATTTGTACGAACGTTTTAAAATAAGTGACAGCTCTAAATCATATTAGAAACATAGTGAAATGTAAACATCACCTTACTGTAGCTCACCAGGTACTGCAGCAACAGTCAGTACAGCTCCTTTATAGGAAAGTTTTACAAAGCAGCTGGTTCAGCACACACATTATGTCCTTTATGCACATTATTATTGTGTGATGTGTATTTCCTGCTCCTGGAAGCCATTGTTTTGACTTTCTTGTTGAACTATGTGCTTAAATACATCACTATAACACAATTTCTCCGTCTCAACAGGTATAATTGCAAACATGACATCTATGAAAAGCCCTAGTAGTTATATGTATTGTAAAATGATCACTCATGCAGTAAGTGACTCACGCTGAAGGACAGTGAAGTGTAGCTGTAGTGGAAATAGTAAGAACCTGCAGAAATGATTGCTGTGAAGTCCTAAATAACTCTCTTGACCGTACGTATGTGTCAGACTTATTTATGAAACAAGCCCAAGTGGCTTGTATGTGTGTGCATACACATGTTTATGTACCAACCAAGAGGCTCCAACGTCAGATGCTTCGGCCCCAATAATTTGAGTTTGATTGTGTGTCTGGTTCCCTCCACACGGAGGTCTGCGGAGGTAATACGCAGGGGAAGGAGACGTGCATGGGGACACTCAACATGAACGTCTGCAAGAGCAAGCACTCAACTGCTCAATTTTAGCTTTAATGTGTCTTGTGCAAAGGATTTTTTAAATCAATTTCAAGCACCTTTTAAAGCTCTAAAGTGTAAAAGGTCAGATTTAGATTATAAAGCAGGTGTAAAATGGCCTCTGCGACAGCAAGATCAACATGTCTCCAAAGACTCAGCCTCTGCTTCTCGAGCTAATACGGTGAAAGTATCAACACAGCCCGTCTCCAGAAACCGTGTCCAGGAGACATCTGGACTTCTGTAACGTTGTGATACTGTAGGTAGAAAGTGCATCTGCGGTCGTTTGCCATCGGCAATGGCAGCGCAGAGACGCCGAGAGGGCAGATACGGACCAATCAGAGCAGACTGGGCTTTTTCATTAGGGGGGTTTAAAGAGACAGGCGCTGATAGAGGGTGAATACAGCTTCAGACAGACAGTATGAAAGAAAATGTGGGTTTTTTTACATTCGAACTTGTAAACACGTTCTGGTAGAACGAACCTGCAAATGAGCATGATGTGCCCTCTTTAATATACCTCCTTCTATAATGAGGTATAATGAGCATTCACTAAACAGTCAGACTCACAGTGCTGAGTTCATGAGCCTCGTCATTTCCTCTCTCTGAGTGCAGCTGGAGACAGAAAAACGCAGCACAGATGAACACACCTCTGTCATAACTTGACACTGACAGTAAATTGTGATCGCTGCCCAGCTGTCAAATCTCTGCTTTGCACAGACGCCTTTAACAGCAGCGATCAAAAAGACTTTCTTTCACTTTGTTCTTTTTTTCTTTTAACCTTACTACAATATAATCAGATGTAACGATAAAAGGTGAAACGCTAAAGGGAGAATCTCTGACTGCTGATTTTGGTAGCTAATCACCCATAGTGCTTTGTGGGTAATATGTGTAACCTTCTGGACTTTAATGCCGGCTTATTGGCTGCAAGTGACAGCAGAGTGCTGTTTTTCAAGGCTGCCGGGTCTGGAGATACGGGGCGCTGTTTAATATGCATGGACTCACTAATTACAGCCGTCTTACTCTAATGATGTGGCCTTGAGACCGGCATGCAGAGGAATGGGCTCACATATGTATGCATGCACACACACACACACACACACATACTATGTTCTGTTCCTTACACACACACACACACACACACACACACACACACACACACACACACACACACACACATACACACACACAAGTCACTAAAACACACAACACCAAGGCTGGATTAGTCTGACTGAATCCGAGGAGCCCCTCGAGCAAATCAGCGTGTTAGTGGAAATGTGAGATGGTGGTGCGTAGGTTGTGCACAGCACAGAACAGATGAAATATAACAGCAGCCCATAAACAACAATGAGAGAAATATGGATTTAATGGCATAAACAGTCATGTGTGCACCTGTGATGTATGCAGATGTATGTCTTAAATGACTGACATGCACGAGAGATGAACATGCACAGAGACAATTGAGGTCGTCTTGGTTTCTCGGTCCATGAGGTTGTGACTCTGGCTCCAGGATGTGGACCTGGGAGGCCCCTGCCTTTCTCTCCAACATGTTTTCATTTACACACGAGCCCGAGCGAGAACACTACACACCCCTTAGTACCTTTTGTTCCCGTTGCTGTCTCTCACACTTGCACACAGAAATAAACAGACTCCCTCTCTTTCCACAGGCACTGTGGGAGCTCGCTGTGCCGGAGACATTAAACACATTGAAGCTAAACATCGTGTTTGAGGCAGAGCACGCTGACACAACGCTGCACTCTCTGATAATTGCCCAGCTGAAATTTAAAGGAGCACATTCTGATGCTGCCCGTGTCGTGGGAGGTGATTTTTTTGTGAAATACAAAGTGAATGAATAATTCACACAAGGCAGATCCATATTCCACAATTTATAAATCGTGTTATCATTTCCAGGATTAGTTAACGACGGAGAAAAGCGTTTTATATATTTCTGTGGGTCTTGCACGAAGATGCAATTCCCTTGAGAGAGTTCAGGCTGAAATTGAAAGCAAGGCATCCAAATTGTTCCCCAGCCCTCAGCAGGGCGTCTGCTGCTACACAGCAGAAATTCCACAGCTGCACGCTGCACCGTGGCTACCAGGGGTAAGGGGGGGGGGGGATTACAGCATTGTGTATGCTTTCTGAAGCCGTATCTTCGCCCTGCTCAGCGGGTGGTTTTCACACTCACAATGGATCAATTATCCAGTCACAGACACCCATCCACATCACTCTCACACAATCAACTCAGCCTGACACATGACAAGAGGGACTGGAGGATTTCAGAACTGCTTCCTGAGTTGTAAAATCGATCTAAATGCACACCCTCTCAACCTCCTCCAAAATATAACGGATCAGTTTTTGTTTTTCCGTTTTTACTCCAGCTCTTCTTCAATCCCAGCAGAGCCCATTTGTGGTTTCCTCGTATTGTACCAGGAGAGGCGATGCTGCCTTTACTCCAGCATGTGCAGGAATGTGACTGTTTGGACTTAATGAGACACAACCAAAGCTCCAACACTGAGATGCACAGTTGTTTGACTCCAGCATTGACCCAATTGGCAAAGTCATGTTGGTAACCAAGCGATATGCTCTGAAAGTGAACGCCCCCCGTGGTTCTTCTCAGGAGGTCAGCCGAGACCACGACATTGCTTTAATTGCCGTTTTGTGAGGAAACAGCCGAAGCATTCAGGGAGACATAAACCAGAGACCATTAGCTGAGACAGCGTCATAATGTTTGACTTAACCTAATGAACCTGATCACATGAGGTTTTACAACAAACAGAAACAGGAAAAAACTTTTTCTTCAGGTTTCAGAGGAACAAGCACCACAGTAGTTTCAGTCCAATCATACAACACACGCACACACACACATACACTGATAAAAGGATCAGCAATGACAGATAGCTCACCTGTGGTTAACGTTAGCAAGTTAAAAACACACAACATACCGTATAAAATTACCGTACAGCCTCAAAGTCAGCCGGAGTTGCATTTCTCCTCTTTGTTAGCCACCTCAGTCCCATATATGCGGTGTCACATCATAATACACTCCAATAATGGAGCATTTAGCAGCTAAAGAGTCAGATATTTCCCTCGGGAGAGAGACCTGGACAGAGCATGAAGAGAGTGAATATTGGATTTACACCCACCAGATATCGTCGCTCTGTAACGGCTGGACGAGTATAAAGACAACTGATGTTTCTGATGTAATCTAAGAGGTTACAATTTCAAATTCAGTAATTACATTACAGTTTGGAATGGTTGGGACTTCTTTGGAACGAATTTAATGAAACTGAGTGAAAGGGTTAGGGTCACATGTTGTATTATTTATTTTCGTTGACATCGCGAGATAAGGCACGTCCCTGGGGAGCTCTGCGACTTCTACAGCAGTTTGTCTTGTTTTCAATCAATCAATTAACTTTTTTCGCCAACAGTTAAATTACAAGTACAATGGAGATAATATATATATATATATATATATATATATATATATATATATATATATATATATATATATATAATAGGACACCCTGATTAGCTATCTGAAGCGAGAACATGGACCCAGACATGAAGCAGATAGTAAGATTACTGACACGTTACAATTCTTATTTATACATTTGTTAAATACAGAATATGTGACACCTTTGATGGAGCTGAGTTTAGTAATGAAAGGAAGGTGATGCAACTAATAATAATATGTAATGATGGGTTGATTATCTTTCTAGTAATTTGCCCAACACTTGTGATAGACACTGTGTGTGTGTGTGTGTGTGTGTGTGTGTGTGTGTGTGTGTGTGTGTGTGTGTGTGTGTGTGTGTGTGTGTGTGTAGTGAAAGGAGCTACTGGAGGACAGGGAAAGACAGAGGGGGAAAGCCTCGTGATAGACAAAGCTGGCTCAGCACTCTGAACCTCATCACGCTTCGGGCCGATCATCGCGGTGCAGAAACAGGAAGAACAGCTTTACTACTTTCAATATGATCCTTACATGAACTCATAAATAACATAGTCAAACTGTGGCAATTACTTTGGGACAAACTTTTCAGAACAACTCACATTTCCATTAGCATATGTTCAGCCAGACATTTTATTGCCTGCCTGAATTTTTTTTTATTGCTCCAGCAGATGTTCTTGTGGCTATCATCAAAGAGATTTATGCAAGCTGATTACAGCCAAAGAGTCTCCAGAACTGAATAAACATATTCAAGCCGGAAATGGACCGAAGCTCCTTCTGTAGCTAAATAAGGTCTGCTCTCCTTTGCTCTGTTTGACCTGCATGTGGAAGGAGACTGGGTCTGACGTGTAGCAAGTAAAACCGTCAGCGTGCTGTAATCCATAACATCTTAAAATCAACTCTAATATAAAGTGCTATGAAAGCGGCTGCACACGAAGACACACTTTCCCTCTTTCTTTGTGTCCATCGCTCATCTTTTAGCAGCCATATTGTAATATAAACCTCCAGAATGTGTTATCACGTCATCTCCACTCCTCAGAATTTGTGCATTATCTGCAAAATCTTTGCAATTGTCAAATTGTTAAGAAGATTCTAACAATTATCTTTCAATTCTGCCTAAAATGACCTGATGCAGAACCACTGTTAGTCAAATAAAATCAACCGCGACTTCAACAAATTAACTTTCCCGCTTCTCCGGCAGCTTTTACTCACTGTGTATAACTCATTACATTACATACACAAAGCGACTCACGATAAATGCATTTAAACCGTGAAGATAGAGCACAAGAACGGCAAGAACCTGCAAATACCTGCACTGCCAATAACACATCTAAAACTCCCCAACTTGCTTCTGCAGCTTATTGTCTGGAAACAGGAACGACCTCATTAGGCAAAAACATTACTTATGATTCTGCACTAAAACCATAACTATGCAGGCAATAATCTGATTATTCTTATATCTTAGATTTAGGGGTTTTAAAAGCCTTTATTGTTAGTTTATCAGAGAGCCTTAAAGTGGTTTCCTTCCTAAATTAAAAGCATTATTACAAATGTTTTCCACTTAACTGCTCAGATGTTCATTAGTCGTTAGATTTGTCTTTGTCTTTAACGGCAGAAACATGTTGTTCTAACATCAGAGACGTCTCTTAGCAATTAATGTCGTCTATTAGCAGAACTCTTGTTACTGACGCAGCACTTTCCTCCTCCGGTCCGACGTTCAGCTGCTTCCACGATGATCTTTCTGTGAACGCTGAAAAGATTTATTAAAAGACAGAATTATTTGACTCGCAGGACGATTAAAACTATTGATTTCTGTCCTCATTGACTGTTTGTCCGTTTCAATTTGTTGATTATTTCCATTGATTTGAAGCTTTTACATCAGGCTCATTAAAACTAACCATGTAAAAGCTAAATTGTGATTTCTCCACGTGACCAAAGCAAGCTTCAGTAAGAAGACGGCGGTCTCATCTTTTAGCTTTTTCCAAAAGCAAAACTACCAGAGAAAGAAGAGTGAACAGTATGAACACATCGTCTCCACACTCGCTGCTCCTCAGCTCCTTAGACATTACTTATAAATATGTCCTGTAGATTTCTGCTCTCTCCAACTTTATCAATTCTTGAATGAGCTGTAGGCAGCGACGAAGAGCGAGCTGTACCCAGCATGCCATTCGGCTGTGTAACAGTTAATAAGGTCTCCTCTCAATACACTACACAGCGTGTACACAACACACTACTACTACATATCTCCCGTAGAAACAGTATTTCCTCAGGTCCTCAGCAAAACACCTAAAAGTGAAGTAAAGGGCGCTGAATACAACGCTAAGTCGATCTGGGGTTTGAATCTGACCCGTGGCCATTTTCTGCATGTCATCCTCTCCCTCCCACTTCCACAATCTCATGCTGTACTATTAAGAAACAACACTACAGAGACTTCTTCCGTTTAATTCAGATTCTGAGTATGTAGACATGTATTTGTATTTGCATAACTCCGCACACACACACGAGTCGGATCTGAGTTTGCATGCTCGCAGTAGTGCCTCCTGCTCCCTGTGGTCTGCTGCTGGCTAAGCCTCTGTTAATTTCTCCAACCACCTTGGCCATCTTCTCCACAGTCATCATTAATCATCTCTCTCCCCTTCCCCCACATCCTCTCCTTTTATTTTCCTCCTCTATTCTCTCTTTTCTCCTGACTTCCGCCGCCTCGTGCTCCAGCGTTTGTGTCAGAGCTGCGGTGATGAGATAACACCAGCGGGCCTAATAACAAGAATAAAAAGAAGTTGACAAAGAAGCGAGTACAAACCAATGATACAGATGTGCTGCAACACTGCTGGTGCTATAAACCCTCGACACCACGAATATAACACTTTTCTTTTAATGACATTTTTATGATGCAAGTCTTTAAAAAATGTTGATCAGTGCAAACACGGTCAGTTTCTTACTCATTAGAATTAATGGCGATACGCACTGACATAATGGTTTTGTTTTATATATAATCACAGCTATTATTCATACTGAGCGAACACATGTGCTGCCATGGAACATATACAAATAACCAGTTAATTCAGATGAGAGATCACAGGGAAATAATTCCTGCCAGCATCTCGTGAAGTGTACATGTTATGAGATTAGGGCAATATGGCAGGAGCCGCCTCACAGATCAATTATTTAATTGCCATATTGCAACATTTGTGCAGGATATTATTCACTCCTGAATCCATATGCTACCACGTCCTTTTAATTTTTTAAATAAATGCATTTAAATAATCCAGCTTCCAGCTCAGAGGAAACATTTACTGTTAAATTCACCAAACTGTTTGTTATTCACTATTATTCCATCACATGCTACCAGCAGATGGGACGCAGCCGTGCAACACTGTGAAATGCTACTCGGCGAGTTGTGCCTGAGGCTAATACAATATTTTAAGTTAAAATGCTGTTAATTATAACTGTAATGTGTTTTACTCTTGTGTATAATTACTAAATGGATTTCTGTGATGGACTTCCTGTGGGACTTAACTTTGTTCGAGATTGCATACTAACGTGCTTTTCATGCTAAGTAAGATGTGAAGTTGAGTACAGTCATGTGTTCCACTGCACAATATGTGAGAGTTTACAGGAGTAGCACAAATTTCTGCATATGAGAAATAATTATGAAGAATGGCGAGTGACAAGTGCAAGAGAAAAAACCTGGAAACTGAAATGTATAACGTGTTGTAGAAAACACATTTTAAACCAAAACATTTTTAATTTGCCTTAAAATAAGACAGGAAGAAATCAAATTAAGTGGGAGACGTAATGTTGATTTACATTTTTGTTGAGCAGTTTTTTTATTCAAGGAAAGCATGGAGCGGTAACGTTAAGATGATAAGTCATGCTGCTGATGATTAATTGTTTATTGAGGAAGCAGTATACAGTACATACAGATTGAGTATGCAGTATACAGTACATACAGATTGAGTATGCAGTATACAGTACATACAGATTGAGTATACAGTATACAGTATACAGTACATACAGATTGAGTATGCAGTATACAGTACATACAGATTGAGTATGCAGTATGCAGTATACAGTACATACAGATTGAGTATGCAGTATACAGTACATACAGATTGAGTATGCAGTATACAGTACATACAGATTGAGTAAGCAGTATACAGTATACAGTACATACAGATCGAGTATACAGTACACAGGACATACAAATTGAGTATGCAGTATACAGTATACAGTACATACAGATTGAGTATGCAGTATACAGTACATACAGATTGAGTATGCAGTATACAGTATACAGTACATACAGATTGAGTATGCAGTATACAGTACATACAGATTGAGTATGCAGTATGCAGTATACAGTACATACAGATTGAGTATGCAGTATACAGTACATACAGATTGAGTATGCAGTACAGTATACAGTACATACAGATCGAGTATACAGTAAACAGTACATACAAATTGAGTATGCAGTATACAGTACATACAGATTGAGTATGCAGTATACAGTACATACAGATTGAGTATGCAGTATACAGTATACAGTACATACAGATTGAGTATGCAGTATACAGTACATACAGATTGAGTATGCAGTATACAGTATACAGTACATACAGATTGAGTTTGCAGTATGCAGTATACAGTACATACAGATTGAGTATGCAGTATACAGTATACAGTACATACAGATTGAGTATACAGTATACAGTACATACAGATTGAGTATGCAGTATACAGTATACAGTACATACAGATTGAGTATACAGTATACAGTACATACAGATTGAGTATGCAATATACAGTATACAGTACATACAGATTGAGTATACAGTATACAGTACATACAGATTGAGTATGCAGTATGCAGTATACAGTACATACAGATTGAGTATACAGTATACAGTACATACAGATTGAGTATGCAGTATGCAGTATACAGTACATACAGATTGAGTATACAGTATACAGTACATACAGATTGAGTGTGCAGCATGCAGTATACAGTACATACGGATTGAGTATACAGTATACAGTACATACAGATTGAGTATGCAGTATGCAGTATACAGTACATACAGATTGAGTATGCAGTATACAGTATACAGTACATACAGATTGACTATGCAGTATACAGTACATACAGATTGAGTATGCAGTATACAGTATACAGTACATACAGATTGAGTGTGCAGCATGCAGTATACAGTACATACAGATTGAGTATGCAGTATACAGTACATACAGATTGAGTATACAGTATACAGTACATACAGATTGAGTATGCAGTATGCAGTATACAGTACATACAGATTGAGTATACAGTATACAGTACATACAGATTGAGTATGCAGTATGCAGTATACAGTACATACAGATTGAGTATGCAGTATACAGTATACAGTACATACAGATTGAGTATGCAGTATACAGTACATACAGATTGAGTATGCAGTATACAGTACATACAGATTGAGTATGCAGTATACAGTACATACAGAGTATGCAGTATACAGTACATACAGATTGAGTATGCAGTATACAGTACATACAGATTGAGTATGCAGTATACAGTATACAGTACATACAGATTGAGTATGCAGTATACAGTACATACAGATTGAGTATGCAGTATACAGTATACAGTACATACAGATTGAGTATGCAGTATACAGTATACAGTACATACAGATTGACTATGCAGTATACAGTATACAGTAAATACAGATTGAGTATGCAGTATACAGTACATACAGATTGAGTATGCAGTATACAGTACATACAGATTGAGTATGCAGCATGCAGTATACAGTACATACAGATTGAGTATGCAGTATACAGTACATACAGATTGAGTATACAGTATACAGTACATACAGATTCAGTATGCAGTATGCAGTATGCAGTATACAGTACATACAGATTGAGTATACAGTATACAGTACATACAGATTGAGTATGCAGTATACAGTATACAGTACATACAGATTGAGTATACAGTATACAGTACATACAGATTGAGTATGCAGTATGCAGTATACAGTACATACAGATTGAGTATACAGTATACAGTACATACAGATTGAGTATGCAGTATGCAGTATACAGTACATACAGATTGAGTATACAGTATACAGTACATACAGATTGAGTATGCAGTATGCAGTATACAGTACATACAGATTGAGTATGCAGTATACAGTACATACAGATTGAGTATGCAGTATACAGTATACAGTACATACAGATTGAGTATGCAGTATACAGTATACAGTACATACAGATTGAGTATGCAGTATACAGTACATACAGATTGAGTATGCAGTATACAGTATACAGTACATACAGATTGAGTGTGCAGTATACAGTACATACAGATTGAGTATGCAGTATACAGTATACAGTACATACAGATTGAGTATGCAGTATACAGTACATACAGATTGAGTATGCAGTATACAGTACATACAGATTGAGTATGCAGTATACAGTATACAGTACATACAGATTGAGTATGCAGTATACAGTACATACAGATTGAGTATGCAGTATACAGTACATACAGATTGAGTATGCAGTATACAGTATACAGTACATACAGATTGAGTATGCAGTATACAGTACATACAGATTGAGTATACAGTATACAGTATACAGTACATACAGATTGAGTATGCAGTATACAGTACATACAGATTGAGTATGCAGTATGCAGTATACAGTACATACAGATTGAGTATGCAGTATACAGTACATACAGATTGAGTATGCAGTATACAGTACATACAGATTGAGTAAGCAGTATACAGTATACAGTACATACAGATCGAGTATACAGTACACAGGACATACAAATTGAGTATGCAGTATACAGTATACAGTACATACAGATTGAGTATGCAGTATACAGTATACAGTACATACAGATTGAGTATGCAGTATACAGTACATACAGATTGAGTATGCAGTATGCAGTATACAGTACATACAGATTGAGTATGCAGTATACAGTACATACAGATTGAGTATGCAGTACAGTATACAGTACATACAGATCGAGTATACAGTAAACAGTACATACAAATTGAGTATGCAGTATACAGTACATACAGATTGAGTATGCAGTATACAGTACATACAGATTGAGTATGCAGTATACAGTATACAGTACATACAGATTGAGTATGCAGTATACAGTACATACAGATTGAGTATGCAGTATACAGTATACAGTACATACAGATTGAGTTTGCAGTATGCAGTATACAGTACATACAGATTGAGTATGCAGTATACAGTATACAGTACATACAGATTGAGTATACAGTATACAGTACATACAGATTGAGTATGCAGTATACAGTATACAGTACATACAGATTGAGTATACAGTATACAGTACATACAGATTGAGTATGCAGTATACAGTATACAGTACATACAGATTGAGTATACAGTATACAGTACATACAGATTGAGTATGCAGTATGCAGTATACAGTACATACAGATTGAGTATACAGTATACAGTACATACAGATTGAGTATGCAGTATGCAGTATACAGTACATACAGATTGAGTATACAGTATACAGTACATACGGATTGAGTATACAGTATACAGTACATACAGATTGAGTATGCAGTATACAGTACATACGGATTGAGTATACAGTATACAGTACATACAGATTGAGTATGCAGTATACAGTACATACGGATTGAGTATACAGTATACAGTACATACAGATTGAGTATGCAGTATGCAGTATACAGTACATACAGATTGAGTATGCAGTATACAGTATACAGTACATACAGATTGAGTATGCAGTATACAGTATACAGTACATACAGATTGACTATGCAGTATACAGTACATACAGATTGAGTATGCAGTATACAGTATACAGTACATACAGATTGAGTGTGCAGCATGCAGTATACAGTACATACAGATTGAGTATGCAGTATACAGTACATACAGATTGAGTATACAGTATACAGTACATACAGATTGAGTATGCAGTATGCAGTATACAGTACATACAGATTGAGTATACAGTATACAGTACATACAGATTGAGTATGCAGTATGCAGTATACAGTACATACAGATTGAGTATGCAGTATACAGTATACAGTACATACAGATTGAGTATACAGTATACAGTACATACAGATTGAGTATGCAGTATGCAGTATACAGTACATACAGATTGAGTATACAGTATACAGTACATACAGATTGAGTATGCAGTATGCAGTATACAGTACATACAGATTGAGTATGCAGTATACAGTATACAGTACATACAGATTGAGTATACAGTATACAGTACATACAGATTGAGTGTGCAGCATGCAGTATACAGTACATACGGATTGAGTATACAGTATACAGTACATACAGATTGAGTATGCAGTATGCAGTATACAGTACATACAGATTGAGTATGCAGTATACAGTATACAGTACATACAGATTGAGTATGCAGTATACAGTATACAGTACATACAGATTGACTATGCAGTATACAGTACATACAGATTGAGTATGCAGTATACAGTATACAGTACATACAGATTGAGTGTGCAGCATGCAGTATACAGTACATACAGATTGAGTATGCAGTATACAGTACATACAGATTGAGTATACAGTATACAGTACATACAGATTGAGTATGCAGTATGCAGTATACAGTACATACAGATTGAGTATACAGTATACAGTACATACAGATTGAGTATGCAGTATGCAGTATACAGTACATACAGATTGAGTATGCAGTATACAGTATACAGTACATACAGATTGAGTATGCAGTATACAGTACATACAGATTGAGTATGCAGTATACAGTACATACAGATTGAGTATGCAGTATACAGTACATACAGAGTATGCAGTATACAGTACATACAGATTGAGTATGCAGTATACAGTACATACAGATTGAGTATGCAGTATACAGTATACAGTACATACAGATTGAGTATGCAGTATACAGTACATACAGATTGAGTATGCAGTATACAGTATACAGTACATACAGATTGAGTATGCAGTATACAGTATACAGTACATACAGATTGACTATGCAGTATACAGTATACAGTAAATACAGATTGAGTATGCAGTATACAGTACATACAGATTGAGTATGCAGTATACAGTACATACAGATTGAGTATGCAGCATGCAGTATACAGTACATACAGATTGAGTATGCAGTATACAGTACATACAGATTGAGTATACAGTATACAGTACATACAGATTCAGTATGCAGTATGCAGTATGCAGTATACAGTACATACAGATTGAGTATACAGTATACAGTACATACAGATTGAGTATGCAGTATACAGTATACAGTACATACAGATTGAGTATACAGTATACAGTACATACAGATTGAGTATGCAGTATGCAGTATACAGTACATACAGATTGAGTATACAGTATACAGTACATACAGATTGAGTATGCAGTATGCAGTATACAGTACATACAGATTGAGTATACAGTATACAGTACATACAGATTGAGTATGCAGTATGCAGTATACAGTACATACAGATTGAGTATGCAGTATACAGTATACAGTACATACAGATTGAGTATACAGTATACAGTACATACAGATTGAGTATGCAGTATGCAGTATACAGTACATACAGATTGAGTATACAGTATACAGTACATACAGATTGAGTATGCAGTATGCAGTATACAGTACATACAGATTGAGTATACAGTATACAGTACATACAGATTGAGTATGCAGTATGCAGTATACAGTACATACAGATTGAGTATGCAGTATACAGTATACAGTACATACAGATTGAGTATGCAGTATACAGTACATACAGATTGAGTATGCAGTATACAGTACATACAGATTGAGTATGCAGTATACAGTATACAGTACATACAGATTGAGTATGCAGTATACAGTACATACAGATTGAGTATGCAGTATACAGTACATACAGAGTATGCAGTATACAGTACATACAGATTGAGTATGCAGTATACAGTACATACAGATTGAGTATGCAGTATACAGTATACAGTACATACAGATTGAGTATGCAGTATACAGTACATACAGATTGAGTATGCAGTATACAGTATACAGTACATACAGATTGAGTATGCAGTATGCAGAATACAGTACATACAGATTGAGTATGCAGTATACAGTACATACAGATTGAGTATGCAGTATACAGTACATACAGATTGACTATGCAGTATACAGTATACAGTACATACAGATTGAGTATGCAGTATACAGTACATACAGATTGAGTATGCAGTATACAGTATACAGTACATACAGATTGAGTATACAGTATACAGTACATACAGATTGAGTATGCAGTATGCAGTATACAGTACATACAGATTGAGTATACAGTATACAGTACATACAGATTGAGTATGCAGTATGCAGTATACAGTACATACAGATTGAGTATACAGTATACAGTACATACAGATTGAGTATGCAGTATGCAGTATACAGTACATACAGATTGAGTATGCAGTATACAGTATACAGTACATACAGATTGAGTATACAGTATACAGTACATACAGATTGAGTATGCAGTATGCAGTATACAGTACATACAGATTGAGTATACAGTATACAGTACATACAGATTGAGTATGCAGTATGCAGTATACAGTACATACAGATTGAGTATACAGTATACAGTACATACAGATTGAGTATGCAGTATGCAGTATACAGTACATACAGATTGAGTATGCAGTATACAGTATACAGTACATACAGATTGAGTATGCAGTATACAGTACATACAGATTGAGTATGCAGTATACAGTACATACAGATTGAGTATGCAGTATACAGTATACAGTACATACAGATTGAGTATGCAGTATACAGTACATACAGATTGAGTATGCAGTATACAGTACATACAGAGTATGCAGTATACAGTACATACAGATTGAGTATGCAGTATACAGTACATACAGATTGAGTATGCAGTATACAGTATACAGTACATACAGATTGAGTATGCAGTATACAGTACATACAGATTGAGTATGCAGTATACAGTATACAGTACATACAGATTGAGTATGCAGTATGCAGAATACAGTACATACAGATTGAGTATGCAGTATACAGTACATACAGATTGAGTATGCAGTATACAGTACATACAGATTGACTATGCAGTATACAGTATACAGTACATACAGATTGAGTATGCAGTATACAGTACATACAGATTGAGTATGCAGTATACAGTATACAGTACATACAGATTGAGTATGCAGTATACAGTACATACAGATTGAGTATGCAGTATACAGTATACAGTACATACAGATTGAGTATGCAGTATACAGTACATACAGATTGAGTATGCAGTATACAGTACATACAGATTGAGTATGCAGTATACAGTATACAGTACATACAGATTGAGTATGCAGTATACAGTACATACAGATTGAGTATGCAGTATACAGTATACAGTACATACAGATTGAGTACGCAGTATACAGTATACAGTACATACATTTTGAGTATGCAGTATACAGTACATACAGATTGAGTGTGCAGTATACAGTACATACAGATTGAGTATGCAGTATACAGTACATACAGATTGAGTGTGCAGTATACAGTACATACAGATTGAGTATGCAGTATACAGTACATACAGATTGAGTATGCAGTATACAGTATACAGTACATACAGATTGAGTATGCAGTATACAGTATACAGTACATACAGATTGAGTATGCAGTATACAGTACATACAGATTGAGTATGCAGTATACAGTATACAGTACATACAGATTGAGTGTGCAGTATACAGTACATACAGATTGAGTATGCAGTATACAGTATACAGTACATACAGATTGAGTATGCAGTATACAGTACATACAGATTGAGTATGCAGTATACAGTACATACAGATTGAGTATGCAGTATACAGTATACAGTACATACAGATTGAGTATGCAGTATACAGTACATACAGATTGAGTATGCAGTATACAGTACATACAGATTGAGTATGCAGTATACAGTATATACAGATTGAGTGTGCAGTATGCAGTATACAGTACATACAGATTGAGTATGCAGTATACAGTATACAGTACATACAGATTGAGTATGCAGTATACAGTACATACAGATTGAGTATGCAGTATACAGTATATACAGATTGAGTGTGCAGTATGCAGTATACAGTACATACAGATTGAGTATGCAGTATACAGTATACAGTACATACAGATTGAGTATGCAGTATACAGTATATACAGATTGAGTATGCAGTATGCAGTATACAGTACATACAGATTGAGTATGCAGTATACAGTATACAGTACATACAGATTGAGTATGCAGTATGCAGAATACAGTACATACATATTGACTATGCAGTATACAGTACATACAGATTGAGTATGCAGTATACAGTACATACAGATTGAGTATGCAGTATACAGTATACAGTATACAGTACATACAGATTGAGTATGCAGTATGCAGTATACAGTACATACAGATTGAGTATGCAGTACATACAGATCGAGTATACAGTACACAGTACATACAGATTGAGTATGCAGTATACAGTACATACAGATTGAGTATGCAGTATACAGTACATACAGATTGAGTATGCAGTATACAGTATACAGTACATACAGATTGAGTATGCAGTATACAGTACATACAGATTGAGTATGCAGTATACAGTACATACAGATTGAGTATGCAGTATACAGTATACAGTATACAGTATACAGTACATACAGATTGAGTATGCAGTATACAGTATACAGTACATACAGATTGAGTATGCAGTATACAGTACATACAGATTGAGTATGCAGTATACAGTACATACAGATTGAGTATGCAGTATACAGTACATACAGATTGAGTATGCAGTATACAGTATATACAGATTGAGTGTGCAGTATACAGTACATACAGATTGAGTATGCAGTATGCAGTATACAGTACATACAGATTGAGTATGCAGTATACAGTATACAGTACATACAGATTGAGTATGCAGTATGCAGAATACAGTACATACAGATTGACTATGCAGTATACAGTACATACAGATTGAGTATGCAGTATACAGTACATACAGATTGAGTATGCAGTATACAGTATACAGTATACAGTACATACAGATTGAGTATGCAGTATGCAGTATACAGTACATACAGATTGAGTATGCAGTACATACAGATCGAGTATACAGTACACAGTACATACAGATTGAGTATGCAGTATACAGTACATACAGATTGAGTATGCAGTATGCAGTATGCAGTATGCAGTATACAGTACATACAGAGTATGCAGTATACAGTACATACAGATTGAGTATGCAGTATACAGTACATACAGATTGAGTATGCAGTATACAGTATACAGTACATACAGATTGAGTATGCAGTATACAGTACATACAGATTGAGTATGCAGTATACAGTATACAGTACATACAGATTGAGTATGCAGTATACAGTACATACAGATTGAGTATGCAGTATACAGTATACAGTACATACAGATTGAGTATGCAGTATGCAGAATACAGTACATACAGATTGAGTATGCAGTATACAGTACATACAGATTGAGTATGCAGTATACAGTACATACAGATTGACTATGCAGTATACAGTATACAGTACATACAGATTGAGTATGCAGTATACAGTACATACAGATTGAGTATGCAGTATACAGTATACAGTACATACAGATTGAGTATGCAGTATACAGTACATACAGATTGAGTATGCAGTATACAGTATACAGTACATACAGATTGAGTATGCAGTATACAGTACATACAGATTGAGTATGCAGTATACAGTACATACAGATTGAGTATGCAGTATACAGTATACAGTACATACAGATTGAGTATGCAGTATACAGTACATACAGATTGAGTATGCAGTATACAGTATACAGTACATACAGATTGAGTACGCAGTATACAGTATACAGTACATACATTTTGAGTATGCAGTATACAGTACATACAGATTGAGTATGAAGTATACAGTATATACAGATTGAGTGTGCAGTATACAGTACATACAGATTGAGTATGCAGTATACAGTACATACAGATTGAGTATGCAGTATACAGTATACAGTACATACAGATTGAGTATGCAGTATACAGCATACAGTACATACAGATTGAGTATGCAGTATACAGTACATACAGATTGAGTATGCAGTATACAGTACATACAGATTGAGTATGCAGTATACAGTATACAGTACATACAGATTGAGTATGCAGTATACAGTACATACAGATTGAGTATGCAGTATACAGTACATACAGATTGAGTATGCAGTATACAGTACATACAGATTGAGTGTGCAGTATACAGTACATACAGATTGAGTATGCAGTATACAGTATACAGTACATACAGATTGAGTATGCAGTATACAGTACATACAGATTGAGTATGCAGTATACAGTACATACAGATTGAGTATGCAGTATACAGTATACAGTACATACAGATTGAGTATGCAGTATACAGTACATACAGATTGAGTATGCAGTATACAGTACATACAGATTGAGTATGCAGTATACAGTATATACAGATTGAGTGTGCAGTATACAGTACATACAGATTGAGTATGCAGTATGCAGTATACAGTACATACAGATTGAGTATGCAGTATACAGTATACAGTACATACAGATTGAGTATGCAGTATGCAGAATACAGTACATACATATTGACTATGCAGTATACAGTACATACAGATTGAGTATGCAGTATACAGTACATACAGATTGAGTATGCAGTATACAGTACATACAGATTGAGTATGCAGTATACAGTATATACAGATTGAGTGTGCAGTATACAGTACATACAGATTGAGTATGCAGTATGCAGTATACAGTACATACAGATTGAGTATGCAGTATACAGTATACAGTACATACAGATTGAGTATGCAGTATGCAGAATACAGTACATACATATTGACTATGCAGTATACAGTACATACAGATTGAGTATGCAGTATACAGTACATACAGATTGAGTATGCAGTATACAGTATACAGTATACAGTACATACAGATTGAGTATGCAGTATGCAGTATATAGTACATACAGATTGAGTATGCAGTACATACAGATCGAGTATACAGTACACAGTACATACAGATTGAGTATGCAGTATACAGTACATACAGATTGAGTATGCAGTATACAGTACATACAGATTGAGTATGCAGTATACAGTATACAGTACATACAGATTGAGTATGCAGTATACAGTACATACAGATTGAGTATGCAGTATACAGTACATACAGATTGAGTATGCAGTATACAGTATACAGTATACAGTACATACAGATTGAGTATGCAGTATGCAGTATACAGTACATACAGATTGAATATGCAGTACATACAGATCGAGTATACAGTACACAGTACATACAGATTGAGTATGCAGTATACAGTACATACAGATTGAGTATACAGTATACAGTACATACAGATTGAGTATGCAGTATACAGTATACAGTACATACAGATTGAGTATGCAGTATACAGTACATACAGATTGAGTATGCAGTATACAGTATACAGTACATACAGATTGAGTACGCAGTATACAGTATACAGTACATACATTTTGAGTATGCAGTATACAGTACATACAGATTGAGTATGAAGTATACAGTATATACAGATTGAGTGTGCAGTATACAGTACATACAGATTGAGTATGCAGTATACAGTACATACAGATTGAGTATGCAGTATACAGTATACAGTACATACAGATTGAGTATGCAGTATACAGTATACAGTACATACAGATTGAGTATGCAGTATACAGTACATACAGATTGAGTATGCAGTATACAGTATACAGTACATACAGATTGAGTGTGCAGTATACAGTACATACAGATTGAGTATGCAGTATACAGTATACAGTACATACAGATTGAGTATGCAGTATACAGTACATACAGATTGAGTATGCAGTATACAGTATACAGTACATACAGATTGAGTATGCAGTATACAGTACATACAGATTGAGTATGCAGTATACAGTACATACAGATTGAGTATGCAGTATACAGTACATACAGATTGAGTATGCAGTATACAGTACATACAGATTGAGTATGCAGTTACAGTACATACAGATTGAGTATGCAGTATACAGTACAATACCGATTGAAGTATGCAGTATACAGTACATACAGATTGAGTATGCAGTATACAGTATACAGTAATACAGATTGAGTATGCAGTATACAGTACATACAGATTGAGTATGCAGTATACAGTATACAGTACATACAGATTGAGTATGCAGTATACAGTACATTACAGATTGGAGTATGCAGTATACAGTATACAGTACATACAGATTGAGTATGCAGTATACAGTATACAGTACATACAGATTGAGTATGCAGTATACAGTATACAGTACATACAGATTGAGTATGCAGTAATACAGTATACGATGAGTATGCAGTATCATATACGATTGAGTATGCAGTATACAGTACATACAGATTGAGTATGCAGTATACATATACAGTACAGTACATACAGATTGAGTATGCAGTATGCAGTATACAGTACATACAGAGTGAGTATGCAGTATACAGTATACAGTACATACAGATTGAGTATGCAGTATACAGTATACAGTATACAGTACATACAGATTGAGTATGCAGTATGCAGTATACAGTACATACAGACCTGTATGGGTTCAGATATTCTTCTCTATAAAATCAAACTTGAGAGATTAAACTTCAAAGTTTGTATGAAACTTTCCTCTTTCACTTAGACACAATCATTTCTTCCATTATAGACGTTGACTGTTGCCCTGTGCCCCAGAAAACTGAATTTGTCACACACCAATGAGTTGACTGCACATATCAATGAGCAGGTTACAGCACACAGCTTCCTCCCAGCTGTGAGGAAGAGGACAAAGTTACATAACTCAACTATTACTAAATGTAGTTTGTACAGTGTGCTGAAAGAAATTAATCCCGCTGACTTTTTATTCTTCTCAACCAACATCTTATCTAAACTCTTACTTCCCCAAAGTGAAGTTCCTCTTCACTGAAGAGCAACACTAACTCCAGCTCAGCTGAGTGAAATGTAGCGTGTACAAACACTGAGGTACCTGACAATGTGGACACGGAGCGGGGATGTTAAAGGCGGAGAGGATCGCAGCAGGCGAGCCGGGTCTTCACATATCGGGGCCAATATAAAAAGTAATCTGCCAGCACTACTCAGAGCCCACCTGGCATTTCAGCGCAAACTACATCCCAGTGTGCAGCGGGGCTCCCTGAACACCTCAACATTTGTACACTTCATCAGAGAGTATTTGTCTTCTTAACAGGATGCCCTCAACAAGTTTGAGTTCCCACGGAAGGAAACATTCATACACGCTTCTAGCCAATGAGTGTGGATTGTGTAGCTAGTCTAAGCTAATGCTAATGCAAGTCCACAAGCTGGTTGAACACTGTCTCTAAATGAATAAATAATAAAATAACACGCTACCCAATCTGTTTCTGTAAGTGACAAAGCCTGTATCTGCCCTGTGACTCAGATCCGCTCCAAAATGAATTGGGTTCCTCGGCTCGTGCTGCACCACTTCAACAAGTTTCATAAAAATCGGGTCAGTAATCTTTTCTGTAACCCTGTTGACCACTTGAAAACGTAATAATTAATAATAAAAGAGGCTAAAGCAAACAAACAAATATCTAGAAGAGCTAATTATAGAGTATTAGTATTATAATTAAGATGTAATTCACTCTCACATAACTGATTTGGATGCTTTCTATAGAAAAACAAACTTGGATAAGCAACAGTGATTAGATTTACGCTTTAATATTCATATTTGTTAACATTGTTTTTACCTTTATGAGATAAAAGGCTGATGTAACGCTCTATGTACAGGTGTGGTCGGAGTAGGAGAGCGCCGCTATCGTCACTGCGATGAAGCAGACACGAGGAGTCACAGAGGAATCTTCCAAAGAGGGTTTTTAAATGTTTTTTATGCAATTCTCCTTCACATTCCCTTAACATGACATGAAAAATATATTTTTAATTGTTTTATTTGAGTAAATAAAGAAAGAAAGAAAGAAACAAGTAAGCTAGTTAGCTGGGCATGCTAACGTTTGCATCTTACTGTATATTAGAGCAGATAAACAGTTCAATACATTCCTTACACTTCTGCTCTTGTTCTTCAGGGTCTTGTTAAACTCTCCAAACTCTTTAATATCGTAGTGTTGGGTTTTGAAGCCCAAAGGGCGCTGTGATTGTCTTTCAAATGAATCCAGTAAACTTCTAGTTGATCAAGATACTTATTTATTTAAAGTGATGATGACAGCATTTCAAAAATACCCTCAGCCGAGGACACTTTCACACACCAAGTCCACAGTCCGAATCAATAAAGAGCCAGTTAGCTGTCTGTTGGTAAAAGTGAAAGTGGTACAAAAACATCATAAACATTTTGCTATATTCTCTACAGAAGGGTGTCGTCGTCCCTCATTGGTCCATGTTGGCACGGTTATGCCCCTTGGTGGGCAGTCTTGTTGTGACGAGATGGAGGTAGACCTGAAACTCTTTGAAGAGAACCTACAGTGCTTCACATTCATAACTAATATAGTGCTCATTATACATTTGTGCAGAAATACATGTTGTGCAATAATACATTTGATTGAGGTGGACGAGTACATGTGATAATCATTAAATGTGACACAATACAATCAGGAGTTTATTTACTTCACAGTAGTATAGAAACCGGAACTCGACAGGCCAGCTGTGGGTAGTTATGGTTTGCGAAGCTATGATTGGATTTATTTTGTTGTCCTCTTCTTGTGTACTTACACATTTAAAGAAACATAATGCTGTTTCTCTCAGCCCGCAGCAGTGCAACAAGAAAAGGATTTATGTCTGAGAATTCCCTTAAAAAGGATACAACTAAAAAACATATAAATACATAAAAGGCCTAAATGTCTGCTGTTCAGGATTTGGCGAGTTGCAAAGGCTTTTCTAATGAATATGAAGTAAATGAATTGCATGCAACACTCTGCAGTATTGAAAGGCATCTGATTTGCACCGTGGTGTGTTGGAAGCTGTAAACAAACAGAGGGTTGAGTCAGAGTGGGCTGTGATTCTGGCTCCACTCGCTCAACCTCAATCCAAAAAAAAATCTGTGTTGTGGTGGCCGTCTGACATTGGTGACTCTAACTCCCCCATCAGGGGTGTTATAACCCACAGAGTGTCACTCCACAGTGTCTGTGGCACCCCTCCCACCCCCCTACCAAGTGGCTAATGAGGTCAAATAACGAATTACACAGTCAGTTTAACCCGGGGGCTTGGGACTACATACACAGAACAGATTGCAGAGGGTATGTTAGCCCAGATCCAGGACACCTGTGAGGCAGCAGGTCACTGTTTCCTTCATGCCTGATGATATCGACAGGAGGGCGAAGTAAAAGACATGCAGAGCAAACACGAGGACAAAAGATCCGCTGAAAAGTACTTTAGAAATTGCCCTCTCATAGAACTACTCTCCATACTCTAAATTGAGCAGAAATGTGCAGACCAGGCGTAGCAATTCAGCAGACGTTTAGGTTCACAGACAGTGCAGCTGCCCCTCTTGGGCTGAGATTAATTGCTGGATGGATAAAGCCACAGTGATTGACAGATGAGTTGCAGCATTGAGGAGACATGAGAGAGATGAATGTGGAGCAGCTCAAAGTGAAATTAGCATTCAGCACTTTGAATTGCTCAAAAGAAAGTATGCTCGAGTCAAACATTTGGAGTTTATCTTGCAATGTGTGATTTTAAAATGTGATCGGGCAACTTATAGAGGTCACAGGGTTTTGTTCAGACCGTGCATTCAAGCATTAAGTATCTAACTTACATGTGTACGCATTTTAAATTCTTCACCCACGGAGCTCATGTTGCTGTATATGTAATGGTATGCACATGCAGGTAACAAAGCACATTTGACCTCCTCACTCTAACTGTGATGTGTTCTAACAATCAGAGACACATATCGTCCTGACCCGTCATCACAGGGCTTCAGTCATTGTGCAGCAGCCTCCACTATAATGTTATTCCACTACATTATAATGTTATAGTTCCACATTATATTTGTCTACTGTTTTTTTGCGTCGAACACAGTAACTATGTGTCATTTTGCTGGATATAAGATGGTGCATGTTTGAGAGTGTGAGGGAGAGCACAGGGTTTATAATGGCATGCTGCTTTGCAAACTAACAAAGGCACCTCAATAAAAAGGAAGCCACAGGTAGTGTGTGTGTTATCATCTGATGGAAATATTTCCCCACTGGCTCCAGGTGCAGGGCAGGGATAAAGGCCGTCTATCACCAGAGCCCCAGACGGCTAACGTAGCATAAAGAGCAGCTCAAAATGTGCCCGTAGTCGGAGCGACCTTTTCTTGTAACTGGGTCCTGCTTAATGAACTACAAGGCGCCTGGAATGACAAATAAATGGTGTTTTTTTTTCTTTGGCCAACAAACTGCTCAATGCATCACTAATAAGGTTAATTTGAGTCCCACCAGGCAGGAGGAATTAGCCTAAGTGTTTATCCGCTTTAGTGCTGTCCCCTGTTACCCTGACAAAAAGAAACGGTGCTGGCAGTGTCATTACTATGACACAAAGTAGAAGGTGAATGCCCAATTTGCTCATCAGGTCTGAGCCAAATGAACAAGATGCAATCATGAATTACTTGCTGTGTTGTATAAGCTACGGGGGAAAACACTTCCTGTGTTCTTCTGCAGGTTTTTAAATGAAGTATGAACCCTGGTGTTTGGGAAAACAAGCCGGAGAAACTGTGATAATGAATGACGCAGGATAATGAGCAGTCATGAGACTTAAAGGGCACATGTCATGAAAAACTCACTTTTTCACTGCTTGTGCACATGCAGTACATTTGTGTATCTGGAGTCCTACCAACCCACAAACTGTGAAATAAAACAACTCAGTCAGTTGTTTATGGTCCGTTCAGGAAACATGAGATTCAACAAGCCATGCAGGATCTTTAGAACAGCGCGTTCCAACCTTTGGTAACTTAAGCTCCACTTCCGAGGAACACCTTCCCAAAAGAAATGAAGAAAAAAACCAAACACGATGTTATTCCACTGTAAGCTGTGAACACATTATGAGTCCAAATCAAATGTGTTCAGGGTCATATATGTTTCTCAGCACACGCTTTGGAGCTTTTGCCGGAGTTTGTCTCCCACAAGACTCCATTTTGTGTCACTGCATCAGAGGGAACGTTAACTGGCCAAAAGTGTCAAAACACGTCCGTCTCTCCCTAACCATGTGATTGACGTGTGATATTTATGCATTTTTATTTGACGTTATTATTGAGCACAACCAACAATTTAATTGAATTTGTTAATCTAACCATTTGTACCCCGGACACCGGTGGGAATAGTTGGATTTAAATACTCCGACCCCGTCTGAGTATCTCCGCCCACATCTTGAGGACTACCTCTGCAAAGGTGTGCTGCATTTTTCCTTGTAAGGCAATCAGAGCAGACTGGGCTTTTTCTGCAGGGGGGGGCTTAAAGAGACAGCATTTCAGACAGAAGGTGAATCCAGGTATATTCAAACAGGATGTTTTTAACATTAAAGCATGAAAATGTGTTCTGAAATACAAGTGTAAACCTGAAAATGAGCTAAATATGTCCCTTTAAGTGAAGAAACAGCAAACAGAGCAGTCGATGTGCGACGTATTGATATGTTTATCTGTCAGTGTGTAGTCGTGTGTGCTGCATGTTAAACGTGCGGTTCCCGGCGTGTGCGGATATCCCATTTCCTCAAACTGATTACAATTACAAATTTAGGTTAGGCCGACACAGCACAATAGTTATCTCCGGCCAAATGGTAGACCTCCTTAATTAAAAACGGCAGACTTTGATGCTGCTGTTGAATGAATTATTTCTCTGAGATGCTCCCACTGCCTCGCTGCCGCCATTCAGTCAAACAGTTTATACATGCCGGAGAGCTAAACCAGAGGCTGCTGGTAAATTCTCCAGAGCTACTGTTGCGTACAGTGAACCTGATAAGCCTCATTTGAATAATTCCCATATAGCTCTGCTGTTTTATCTCCGAGCTCACCCACCAGAAACGTGCGCTATAGTGCTTATAAAGTTGTCAGGCACCTCTGTTGATCAATAACAAGGTCTGGGCACTGCATTGTATTTTGGTGCAGACATTATTGACATCCCCAGACTGTAAGATCTATAATAGGCTTTGCAGAGAAATTGACATTTTAAATTCTTTTCAGCCATGTTGTGTTTGTGAGATTTTAGAGGAGCCCGGTACACTGTGGGCTTCAAGCTTCATGGGAGTTGATTGTACAGTTGGAAGAAAGACACATGCTAAGCTTCAGTTCTGTGTTGGGGGGTCTAACTCCCAAGTCCATTAAAGCACTCTGTATAACAGATTAGCAGGAGCCCATTAGCTGAAAAGAGTTCTGAGGTTTTCCACTCCCACGCGTATTCCCAAACTCAGCGTGACTCCTGCAAAGTCTGCATTACCTGCTGAAGACATCCAAAGACTTTTAGAGCAGCGAGTAACCGGCCAATCTGTGGGACAGGATGTAATTAAGAGGAGGACGTTCGAGACGATGGTGCGTCTTTATCTTCGGAATCTCAAGAGGGTTAAGAAAAGAGATAGAAAGTCACGTACTCAGCGGGCATAAAGGCGAAAAACGAATGGGCCAGTTCATTAAAATCATATTTAAAGCTGATCCAAATTGTCCAGTGAACGCTAACCAAAACATTAGCGTACACACAGAGGGTCACCGAGTCCAAGATTGCCTCTGCAGCAGCAATATCTGAAGATGGATATTGTCTGCTGGGTGCCAAGACTATTTTGGGAGCCTGAGCCCCTGACTAGTCCCTGGGCACCCTCTCTGATCAGCTCTGTCATCAGGTGTGAGAGCGGCTAAACAATACATACACGCTGATGCTCACACCTCAGGAAACAAATGGCTCTTTGTCACTTTTCTGAGGGAAAAAAGAGAAAGAAACCTCTTACCTCTTTATTTCTTTTAGACATGGGAGAGATGGAGAGGTACGGAGGATAACCTTGAAGTGCACCTTGTTGTATTTGGGATGCAGCTTAAAATACAGCCAAAGACATGACAAGGGTGTCACATTGCGTTCCCATTTCCTGCATCTCTACATACATTTAGGGACTACAGGTAACCAATACAAAAGAGGAAATACATAATTTGATCACACTAAGTTCTGCTAAATATGCATAAGAAGCTATTTTACTTTCTGTGTTGCCTTTTATTTTGCTGTGTTTTGAACAGTGGTGGTAACTAAGTACATAATTCGAAGCATTTTCCATGTTAAGCAACTTTCTACTTCTACTCCGCTCCATCTCAGAGGGACATATTGTACCTTGTACTCTAATGTCTTTATCACATATTTTAAATCTCCTTTCTGTCCAGTGAAAACCATTTATCTCCAGGTGTGTTGAAGGATGAAGTGTTCCTTCATACTGTTGGTAAAATCAAGAGTTTTAGAAGATTTTAACCATAAATAAATCTGTGAATGAGCAAAATCCAGATGAGAATCCGGCTTTGATGCTTCTAGTTGCTCACAACATAACTGTATTTCTCAGTCTACATCATCTGCATCTTTTCCATGTTTGATCTCGCTGATAGAACTCACTTTCTGACATGTTATGCGTATGTACTTGTTTATTCCATTTCATATATCATTTTCTGCTTACCTTTCCATTTTCCATTGCGCAGCATATCTCCACGAGCTGGAATGAATTCTGCGGCGCGTGCTTATTATTGTTCCAACACACACTCGTGTACAATATATGTGTGTGTCTGTGGATGAAGTCGTTTCCTGGAGAAGTTTCCAGTTCGTGCTTAAGAAGTACGCGAGGGTTGTGGCGCATTGGCCGGCTGTGGTGCTGAGAGAACGGAGGGAGGCGGGAGATCAACATCCACTCTGCAGGCTGCGGGGACTCTCCAGTTCATAGAAGCCACGACAGAGGGATGCACTCACAGCAGCTTTTGGAGCAGAAGCGACAAATGAAACCCAAAAGAAAACCCACTTAAATAATTTATTTTTGGGCTACCTGGTGTTTTCCTGGGATTTTACGCACCGCTCCGGAGTGGAGAAACGCTGCAGAGATGAGCGATGCGTGGTTTTACATGCTCCTGAAGGGTCCCCTCTCCTGATAAAGGGACCAAACAAGGCTGTCCATGATATTTCCCCAAAGAAGATTGCAAAGGTGGAGCGATTAGAGAAGGGCTGATGACGGGACTATTAATCCTTTCAGTGCATCAAAAGCACCAACGGGAATTAGAAACGCTTGGATGGAAATCGGGCGAGTGTTTAGAACTGTTTTTGGTTTTATATGAAACTGGTGATTAGTTCATCTGCAAGGATTTTTTTTTTCCCACGGAAGATTTTATTAAGGAGTACATTTGTTTTTTATTTCACCGAAAGGTTGTTTGGTATGAGCGGTTTCCCGGAGTGAATTTTCAGAAACTCTCTCAATCTCTCTTTTTTTCTCTTCAAGTATTCCTGAATCTAAATGGAATTAGTTGAGTCTGAAGCCGCTTGTGAAAGGAACAGACATGGTACATGGGCACAGCTTCCATCACGGTAAGACACCCGCCTTCATCAGATGAAGAAGCTCTGGCTCAATTAGGCTCTTACTGCTGGTACCATAACGAAGGAGAAGTAGAGTCATCTTTACATGTAAAGGACGCTCAATATCAGAGCAACAGCTCAAACTCAAAATAGCAGCATTTAAAGCGATATCACGAGGTGATGCACAGACAGACTGCACCTGTAAACTCCCTGCTGAAGGTCACACTGTGAGTTCCTGGAGGGATTTCTGCTTTCTTAAAAAAAGATTAAAGAAATTATTATATTAAGAAGTCTGTGATTTGTGACAGCTCGTGATGGATGTTTTGTTAGTCATTCTTTATCACTTTTAGTTATTTCCATTATTTGTAGATTTATTTTTAGCATTTTTTAATTGTGTTGATCATTTTAAAGTAATTTCTTGGAATTTTATTTATTTGTATCCTTTTATGGCATTTGTAGGCACATTTAATGTAATTTCTGGTCTTTGTAATAATTTGTTTGTGATTTTTAGTTACTTTGATAATTTTACGTAATTTCTTTGGTAATTTTTAAGGCATTTTTGAGTATTTTGTTTATCAAAGTTATTTTTTATCATTTTCAATCATTTTTTTTTAGCTGCTTTGATAATTTTGTCATTGTTTAGTCATTTTTTTGTACTTTTTTAATTATTTAAAAAAAACCTCTAAAATGTTTATGCTGACAAAGACTATAAATATGAGTCATTCAGATCATGTGCTTGTCACAGTACAGACCCATAGAGGTTATATTCTGAGATATATTAGCATTATAATAGCTTTTATTTTATTTTTACATTTGAGAATATATAAATCATCATAACTGATAAAATGCAGAGATGTGCCTGTTATTTTAATTATTTCAGGTGCTGTTTGGGATTCTTTAAGGTTGTTTAGCATTAGCATACTGCTGATGACATGAACATGAATGTGTTCCCTGCTCACCAACCAGAGGAAATAACTGAGAAATAGAAACAATATGTGCATGTCAAAGATGCATTTGTCCTTTTCTGTCTGCAGTTGTTGCAAGTCTTCTCATACTTGGGTTGTCTGGAGCAACAAGAAAGGATACAGCAGGTAAACTGCATCCGCACACCCGCACATCTTCACTCCCTAAATATCCTCCCTGCAAAGCTTTAATCTCACTTTTTATTTTCTCTTTGCTGTAGTGAAGAACAACTCTGGAGTGAAGCCTGCAGGTCAATGTGGAACGTGGGTGAAGGAATCAGAAGGAGGGATCTTCACTTCTCCCAATTACCCAAACAAATACCCTCCAGACACAGAGTGTGTTTACATCCTCGAAGGTAAATACTCTCTTTAAAAGAAAGCTTCGTGATTCAGCTATTTGTTCTCTAAATACAATCCTGGGGTTATCCTGTGAGTCACTTCTGAGAGAGAGATCTGATGGTTATTAGCCAGGCTGGTACTTTTCACATTAGTATTTGATAGATCATAAAGATAATCATAATAAAGAGGCTAATAAGTATCACAGCTTGGTGTTTTAGAGATGAACCGATAAACAGCCAGGAGAGGAGGTATCGAGCTGATAATGACACAAGTTGAACATCAGTGAAAGCATGACTAATATGTTGTTCCCTGTTGTGTGCTGCCTGGTTATTATGCTCATTGTGTCTTCCAGCACCCCCGAGGCAGTGTATTGATCTACACTTTGAGGAGAATTATTCAATCGAGTCCTCTTGGGAATGTAAATTTGACAACATCGAGGTTCGGGATGGACCGTTTGGCTTCTCCCCGATACTTGGACGGTACTGCGGTCAGCACAGCCCGCCTGATATCAGGAGTAGCGGCCGATATCTGTGGATAAAATTTGTAACAGATGGTGAACTGGAAGCGGTGGGATTTTCAGCAAGTTACAACTTCACAGCAGGTACTTTTTATTTGTGTAGCTGTTTTTGCCTTACTGCTCTTGTCAATTCACTTTCTTTGTGAGCAAGTCGGTGCTTTATAGCTCCAACAGCGAGGCTCCAGATGAATACCAAACATCATCCAGGGAACTCGCCCTTGTGAGAGCCTCTTGCAGTTTTATTGATTGTCTGTCTGCACACACACAGTATTTCCATTGGCAATATACTGTCATTGGCTGGGACACTCTTGTGACTGGCTACGCTGTTCTTTCTTCTCGCTGTATATCGGGAGTGATGTGGAGCAGTGTCAGATTTTAATTCAGTTCAGCACTCCTCGGTTTACAGGGCTGGAAGAAGCAGAGAGAGCAGAGCGCACTAATCGCTATTGTCGAACACAATCGTGGCAATTACGCTTGTGTGTAAAACCTCGGCTTTCTTAATTTGCCTCATCTTTGGTTGAGATCCCATTACTGAAGCAAGTGTGAGGATTGATGACAAGGAATCAGGGCATAACCACAATTTAATATTCCTTCACCTACACTCGACTGGGTTTAATAACACTGTCAACTTTCTCCGTGTGTTTGAGCTTTGAGAGGCACAGTGCCAAGAAGCACCAACGGTATGCCAATTTGTCTTCACATCCACTGCACCTTCAGGGTATTTTACCATCGGAGATTTGAGTTTATAGGATGAACACTTACGCAGCACATCAACCTTTCATCCCAAAAACATGCTACTAGCTACAGGCTATTGAGAAGAGGTGAGGAGGATTTATCTCTGAATGCTTTGTGTATTTTATCAAGAAATCAGAAAGCTGAAGCTCTTCATGGGAAATTACAGTTTAAAAGTCAATAGGAAGGAACTCTCCTGTGGTATAAAGTGAAGGACCGTGGATTGTTTAGCAGAGATGTCGCTTGTTTTCTGACATTTACAAGTAGAAGTTAAATTGCTTCAGTGAAACTACACTAAAGGTAAAACTGCTCAATGTATTCAGCGTAGAATCTGAAGGGTGTTTCACTGTCAGACACAATATTTGTTGTGGAAAGGAAAACACGAGTTGACACATATTAAGTGAGTGTTGGGCATGGATGTGTTCTGTGTTAAAGTCAGAGCTTGCTATCTGCTGAGGCATGAATCTCTTCTGCTGCAGTTGTGTTATAAACGCCAGCCACTCGATCAACTTCCATGTTAAGTTACTATTAAGACATTTATTGCACATGTGTGAGTCAGCAGCAACGCTCGTTGACTAGCTTTACCAGGCAGTAATATCATCGGAGGGATTGTGTTGTAGCTCATGAGAACTATGATGCTATTAAAGAAGTAGTTCCACGTTTTGGAAAATCTGCTCATTTGCATCCAGCAGCAACGTCCGAGGCTGAACGACAGAAGTGTCTTAAACTTGTATAGAAGTCTATGAGAAAATGACCCTACTTGATTTATTGCCAGCTGCTGGTATTGTTTTCACTGTGTGTGTGTGTGTGTGTGTGTGTGTGTGTGTGTGTGTGTGTGTGTGTGTGTGTTTCTGAAGACACCACTGAAGTGTTTATATTTCTATCTGTGGATTTTGTCAACATAAAAGTGTCACAACTGTGTGAGGTGCAATCATGAAACATTAAAGATGTGTAGTTGAGATCAAAATGAAGGTGGAGTTCAAAGATGGGTGTGTTCAAAGCAAGGCCGGCGGAAGTAGAGGGTTAGTAATATAGACGATAAAAGCACAGATGCTGCAGGACGGGGCGACCTTGTGATTGACACGGTGTTGTCCGGTTTGGATTTTGTCACTTCATAAAAGTTAATTGTAACATTTTGGTTTGTAAATATGTCTTCAGCCTTCAGTCGTACTCAGCTCCACCCTCTCGTGTCACTTCTGGTTCCGAAAAACTTGAAGCTTCAGAACTGTAGTCCACAAACCAATGTCCACTTCCTGTTAGTCAGTCTATGATGAATCTGTGTTTCCTGGACTGTCTTCTCTAACAGATGTCAATACAAATTGTATGATATATTAGTACAAGAAAAAGATTCTTCTAAAGATACACCGGAAGGACAATTTGTAATTTCGAGCCCTTGATAGCCAGAGATGAAGAACCCGGACCACATTTTCTGGTTTGTGCAATTTACGTATTGTTTCTTCCGCCTGCTTCTCTTGGGAGTCTCATTGAAAATGTGCTGAGAGGAAAGAAAAAAGCCCTGCCTCTCGACTTGATAGGAAATATCTGTGGCATATGATTTACATAATTAAAGGAGATAAAAGTCCTGAATTCACTCGACTTGATACTCTGAGATCTGGCAGTGTGAATAGTGTCTCACATCTGCAGCTGCTCTGCTAACCATGCTAATTCAGCCCTCATCTGATGAATGGGAAGGAAAGAAAGAGGCAACAAAGGTGAAATGAATCAGCTCCTCGTTCGCTCTTTCCTCCGTCGCTTTAAGAGCGGAGACATAAAAACTCTTATGCCTCCTTTACATTCTGCCCGTGTCCTCTCAGAGACTCTTGCTCCCGATGACTAATGCGGTTAGTACAGTACAGCAGTGACTGGAATCTCACAATATCCATATTAAATGTTGAGGTACTTCAGTGAAGCACTTACAGTCTGCAGATACTACGTGTTCAATTTATATGTGGCATCAGAGGAAGTCAGAGATGCTGCTGTGACACACACAGGAGATTCACTCAGACATTCACTAACTCAGCTGTCCCGGTGACGTGATGCGCAATTTATTTGTCAAATAAATTACACCCGGATGCCTCATGCTTGCGTCACAGAATCTTTACTGCTGTCTTTTTTTGCCTCTGCGTAGTTTGGTTCTTCAAGGGTTTGAAGCCTTTTAATATATTTTTGAAAATCATACGTATCAACTATCTATCTCTCTAAGGATTTAGAACAGGGACGCTTACAAGGCATTGTCCATCTGGCTGCATGTGTGGTTCACTTTCGGGCCTGAAAGTCTGAAGTTGTTTTGTTGTGACGGACCCGGAAGTTGTCATTTTAAAGCCATTCTGAAAATTGGCTTCGAAGTGCGGCGCTGTTCCTGGATTTGTTCCTGATTTTCTTCATAAAATACATCCAGCAAGCTGAAAGTTCACCTCACTCCTCCTCTTCCTCCCTAGCAGTAGTTAGCAAGTTTTCGCCTGACCAGACTTAGCATATTGAGATCTGATCAAGAGCGCCTGGATGTCAATTTCCAGATACAAATCACATGTTAACAGCTGATGTAAATAGAGACTTCCTGTTTCCAGTCTTAGCTTTAAGATACGATTATTGATTGCTCATACTGTACATACAGGACTGGTATAAATATTCTCGTCTTGCTCTTTGCACACAAATAGGCGTATTTAAAACATTTCATATGCATATTAATGTAACATTAATGAGTTTCTCAAAAATGCCAAGATGCAGCTCACTTAACCTTAACACATTGTCTTATGCCACCTTGAAGCATCATGCAGAGCATACTGTAAGTGGATAGCACGAGTCATTTACTGCTCCGCAATTAAGTTCACATATAAAAGGCAGTTCAGGGAAGCCTGGGAGAGGAGAGGAGAGGGGAGGGGAGGGGAGGAGAGGAGAGGAGAGGAGAGGAGAGGAGAGGAAAGGAAAGGGGAGGGGAGGAGAGGAGAGGAGAGGAGAGGTGAGGAGAGGAGAGGAGTGGAGGGGAGAGGAGGAGAGAGGAGAGGAGAAGGAGAGGAGGAGAGGGGAGGAGAGGAGGGGAGGGGAGAGGAGCGGAGAGAGGAGAAGAGAGGAGAGGAGAAGGAGAGAGAGGGCTGGAAGCCTCAGGCCAAATTTGTTTAGGAATTTGCAAAATAACTCCTACTATAATTTCTATTAATATTGTTTCTTCTTGTCGGTCCATGGTATATATTCATAGTGGAATCATTTAGTTGAAGTGGCACGTTGATAAAGTGAAACAGATAGTGTGATGGCTGCAGAGATGAGTCAGGTGCTTGGCATCACCTTGGTTCCCTCATCAAAGGGGATCTTTCCAATGGATTTTGTATTTGTGTAGAAAATTAACTCTGTGGCAAAACAAACATTTATGATACTTTTTGCACATTTTGTTCAGAAAGATAATCTTCACAACTAAACTCTCCTTTTGTGATTTTTGATGCTTAAATGCATTCTGCAGAAATAAAAAGCTAACGTTAGGCTACAGGTCACATGACTTGCTAAGCTAGTCTAAAGGCATTAGCCGCTAAGCTAAAGGCATTAACCACTTGTTAGGAACCGCCTTTCTTTAAGACACGTAACAGCTTCGAAAGTTTAATTTACTGACTTATTTTATGTCGCAGAACAAAATGTCTCTCTTAAGCTTGTGTTAACCACAGACCTCATTTCAGGCATCTAACCAAAAACCCATCGACCTCGAGACGAGGGAACCTGGAAGGGCAAAAATGCTGACTCATTTCCGGGCTTTGGGACTCATTCCTGCGGCACTCTAATTAAAGCCGGAACAGCAACAAGCTTCGTAGCACATGTGAAGTTGCCTCCCGTAGATTCATAACTCCGGAGGTCAGCGACAAAGCCAAGGTGTTACATTGTGACAGCCTTACAGACCTTACACTCAATATATAACTGCAAGAGGAATAATTGAATGCAGCATGTGCAGCAGGGGTAAGAGTGGAGGAAGTGTTTCTGTGCGTGCAAGGCTGTCGGGGTTCTGAGCAGCATCCTTTCAGAGCGTCCTATAGGACGGCGTGACCTTAGAACCCTGTGGATTGGTAGATTAAGTGGTGTTTCAGCACATGAAGCCAAAGCAAAGCAAATAAAAGCTTCAAGTTATCCCTGTCTTGTTCGCTGCACTCTGATCGCTGTGTGCAGAGCCACGGCCTGGTGCTGAGGCAGATACTGCTCCGTGGAGACTCGGGCAGTATATCTTTGTCCCAAGGACACGTGACGTACTGTTCCTTTACTGAAAATATTGTGGGGGCAAGAAACATATACATATACACTTTACTCATGTGGCCCATTAGGTTTTTCGAAATGTCTTTGATGTTTTACTCAAACATTTGTCATTTAAATGTGAATAATATGATAATGTGTGTCAAATTCCTGTTTTTCTCTCGTGGAAAGAAATCGTGAAATTAAACGGTCATCATGCCTCGTACGTCACCCGAGGCTCCTTCAGTAGCATGACTGTATGTTTTCTACTAGAATTCAGGCCATGACGAATGTATCCATGATGGAGTTGACACTGATTGATCTAAGCGCCTTATCGTCCCAACCAAGCTCTAACTAGACTGAGAATCATTTTGGAATGAAATGAGTCAAATGGCATTTAAGATTATAGCTGGAATAGGATGTATGGGCCTATCATACAGGAGGCAGGGCCATGAGATTGAACCTAGATGGGCTCAAACTGGAAAATTGAAAATTTAACCATAGAGATCGACTGCTCGCTCTTGGAAGGAAGGAAGTGTCTCTGGCAGCATCATTGCCGGGGCCGAACAGAAAGTTCAGCCACTTCCCAGTTTCATTCACATCTGCCTCCAAAGTCATTTGCCAGTGGCAACACCCGATATTTAAATGTTTGAGTGGCTTTTTTTGTTCGATTGCATCCACCGAACTCCGAGAATCAAGTTTCCAAAGACACTGACATTCACCAGACTGGAAGGATGCATATTGTAATTCGTGATGCTTATCATTTACTGTGTTTGTGGACATAATTGAACATACAAAATATATATATAGACTGCAGTGTGCACGCAGTCGTATTCAGAAACTGTGCTTTGAAAGGAGATGTCAGGACTTTCGCAAGGTTGTAACAACTACACAACATATAGAGAGAAAGTGCCACTACAGTCTTTTCAAGGCTGCATGACTGTGCAGAGATGCCACGAGAGCAGATGACCAATCAGAGCAGACTGGGCTCTTTCGGGAGGGGGGGCTTAAAGAGATAGAGGAGGGTGAATACAGGTATATTCAGACAGAGTGTATGAGAACAATAAAACATGTAACATTAAAGCATGTAAACAAGTTCCAGTAGAAACTCAAAATGAGCAGAATGTCCCTTTAATATATTTTAGGGTGAGAAGTCGAACATGCAGTTGCAGAATGATGACTCGTACGGTCGTCCAAATAAATGTCTTTTCTTTTGCTTTTTCTTCCACGATACTTCTCAACATAAATCCAATAAAGACACTGTCAATACTCTGTCCCACACTGCTCAAACACCTCAGGCACTGGCAGTGAAATTTCATTTTCCATGGCCCAAGATGCACGTCGCAGCACAGAGGAAAGGTAGACGAAATTCATGAGAGAGAAATCTCCTGTGGTGCATTTTCTGCTGTTCTCCCCAAGATCCCAGTGAAGAGTATTTCCCTGAATAAGCTGCTAGCATATAGTCTCTCCGCATAAATCACAAAACAAAAAACATCCAATGTTTTGCTCTAATGCTTATTGTCATCAGTGCTCCCGACAGTGCGAGTCACATTCTCTGGTTTGTTCAGCGCTGCCTACTGTTCCTCTGATTGTTATGGCTCTGTCTTTTCCCTACTGAGAAAATGTGTAGGTGTAAGTTACTCACAGCGTAGGTAATACTCCTCATGTGTAATGACATTTCTCCAAAGTGATGCTATCAGCTCAAGGGGCTTTGGCAAAGAGAAAATAAGCAGGTTTGTGTTTATGCTTCAGATGCCTCATTTCAATGATAGTGGACAGAGAAACAGACCTGTTCTCGCTCTGTTTCCCGTGGAGCCCCTCGTCTAGCTTTGTGTTTTTGAGTTCTGGCTGCCTACATCAATCTTATTTTAAAAGAATCTCCTGTGCTCGTATGTGGATGAGGAAGAATGACAGTTGCTACGTTTGAGCTCAGCTGAAGACACCCTTTTCTCTTCACTGCCTCTGTTTTAGCAAAACAGGATGGATGGAGTGAGTTAGCATTGCAGGCACTCCTCTTGCAGCTGTGGAAGAGGGCGGTCTCACCCCCGCTCTCCTCACACATCTCTCTGTCTCTTCTTCAGCTAACACTACCTCTTTTATTCTCTCCTTGCCCCTCTCTGACATGCCTGGCTCAGGCTCTCTATGTGTTATGCAGCAGATCCACGTGAAGCGAGATGTCCCATTTACTCACCTTGGCAGACACGTTTTACACGCTTTCTGTGGTGTGCAGGAAATTCAGCTCTGCAACATCCAACATCCACATTAAAGGATCATTCCCGTTTATTACAACCTGGTTCTTGTTATTCTTAGTTTGGCCCATTATTTCTATTTGCAATAATAACATTGTACTTAAACTCATAGAAAATCATGTAAATACAAACTAAACACTTGGTTATGTGTAAGGTTTAGTAAAAGATTACGGTTTGGATTCAAATAAGTTAAGTAACGTAACTTGAAATTAATAAAAAATAAAGTCCTGTGCCCAAAGGCTCCCTCACCAGCAATTCAAACGGTAACAGGTCATTGCAAAATCAATTCATTTCAATGGAATTGCTTTGGGAATGTGTTGTAGGCTACCTTGATGCACTAATTCCCTTTGTTGACCAATAGCACACCGTCTTCACGATGGTGACATATGAGAATCCAGAACAGAGGAAGCTGTTGTAGGTTTATAGTAAGAGACGGGAGTCAATGATACAAATAAGCTTCGCCTTCAAAACTGTGAATATAGTTAGCGGCAAAGCTAACTAGCTTGCTAACTGATAATTGCTGCCAGCTACATTATTTTACCGACCTGCTAGTTTTCAGTACTTCACCAAGTTTCTAAAACAACAGTCTTTGTGAAGACGTGTGGACGTGTGGCACTTTCTGGTGTGTCTGCACCTTTATTCTCTTCCCGCTCCTCTCCACACCTTCCTCCATCCCGCTCAGCAGAGAAGTCCAGGCACAAAATGTTCACCAGCTTATCAGACAGCGAGCTTTCACTCCAGGGACAGCCAGTCAGAGTTTATCGCCCCGTGGAACTTAACTCACTATCCAACTGCAAGGCTGATATTTACGTCCTTTGGCTGTTTCAGCCGCTCCGAGCCAATTACCCTGAAGATCAATCAGCGGCTCAGCCTGCCTCCTGCTTCATCCTCTGTGGCAGTTTGTTTGCCGGGCCTGCTGTTCAGTTACAGATGCTGTGGGGGTCAGGGCACCGCTCTGTTGTAGCTGGAAGACTGCAGCAAACCACGCTGGGGGTGGGGGTTTATTTGTGGCCTGGTTGGGGGATTATAGAAAGGGGTTATGTGTGTATCTACTGTACACACACACCATATGTACCACATGTACATACAGTATGCTGGAACATGTGTATTTGTGTGTGTGCTAGTCATCCAATCTGTTACAGAATCTTGGCTGCCTTCCTATTCAAACCCCTGTGTTCTTCCTGTGCTACATCCACAGTAGAGCAACATTGACCTATTGTGTATTCACGCAGTGTTTGCTACATTATACACATGATGCATATGGTTTTTGCTCCCAGAACTGCATTGGAAATTAGCTGGGTTGTTTCCCCCGCTCCCTCGCTCTGTAGGAATAACAGCTTGCCTAAGGCTCTTTGTTTCATTAGCCTATCACTGGTGGATCCTGCACTGCCATTCTGAGAGCCTGACTCTCTCCATTATGCTGTATTAGGCAGCAATGAGATTGAGCTGTGTGTTTTATCTCTGCACACATTAGAACCTCGACGTCTTGAAGAATTACTCTCTTAAGAGTTGATTGGAAAGGTCTTTTCATTTTTGGAAGGTGAATGAGTGTTGTCTGATTTTGGAAGGACATCGCACAGCAGATTTCTTTCCATGCTTGACGAGTTCTGCATTTGTTTTCATCTTCTCAAGAGTGAGAAGCTTCCTTAGGGAGCTCTTCCATTAATACGCAGGGATAAAAAGTCCAATAACTGCCTCAAAAGGAGTATGGATAATGAATGGTCTGTTTTTATTATCTACACGTTCGTTGCTCCCCCATTTTCTTGCATCCTTTTTGGCAGTGCATTGGACTCTGCACTCCCAGCTTATCATCTAAGAGCAAATGTCTGATACCGAAGAAACCGAAATCTCATTTGGCATCAGGGTGATCTAATGGCTAATGGCAAGCTTTTTTGTTTTGCCGCTGGGTGAATGATGTCAACGTTCCACAACAAAGGAAGCTAAGACCCTGATGGGATTATGAAACGTGGAATTTGAGTAATTCTCAGAACATTTCCGAATAATAAAATGGTTGTAGATCCAAGCAGACGCCTACAACAACATATAATACTCCCGTATAGGAAATGACAATAAAATTAGTTGATGGTACATTTACAGTAATGAAATGAAAAGTGCAGCGTGGGTCATATACTGTTGGAGGTTTAATGCATATCATTACCATTTGATAGGCTTATAGAAAATCCATGACAAGCGGTTTATGGTTTACAAACTGACTGCAATTCTCCGCCTACTCTCAGTCCATCAAATTATATTTATGGAATATGGGAGAAATTTTTACTATAATAATAAAGGACGGACGAGGAGTAAAGAATGTTATATATCTGTATCTGTGCTGCGTTTGGAGATGTGGTTGAAGTGATTCCTGCTCATTCATAACCATAAATGCAGAACTTCCAGGCAGGCCGAGGCGACATTTCCCCCCAGTGTTCCCCCCATCTGTGTTAAAGATTGCTATCGCACACAGAGTATTTATTAGGTGAGCTCGCAGGCCGCTAAACACAATGGTTTAATTTTGACGTTCACCATTTGTCGTCCTAAAGGTGCGCGTGGCATTTGGTTTCCTGCGGTTATGAAACAGTGACGTTCTCTGCAGTTGTTTTTCAGTTCACTTCGCTAAAGGTGTCATGCATTTAAAAATGTTGAGACCTTGAGTCACGAAAGCTGCAGGAACTGTCAGGATGACTGCGCCGCAAACACAAACAAGTTATTAGCGAGGTGTTGGTTTCCTTCAGCTTTTCTCGCACATTTCGTCATCCTTGTCAAAGCTCAAATTGCTCATCCATCTGCGATCATTGAGGTGCAGGAGGGTGCGGGAGAACATTTAATTTCCTCCTCAGACCACTGACTCTACGCCAATGGAGTCCAGCGAGTCAATTAAGACCATCGTCTTTCATTGGGCGGCTAAAGCCTTTCTGGCAGACTGCCGAGAGCAAGGACCTGGAAAAGTCATGAAGTCGATCATGTGTGTTCATATCTCTTTTCCCACTCAAACAAACACTAACAGCCTGCTGAACAGCATGGCCTTGCTGGCATTTCATTTTCCATTTGGCAAGCTCGATTAATCACAGCACTCCTATACAATGAGACGCACATGGTCACACACCGCTGCTGGCTTTCATTATTCCCCTACGCAGGGAAATGTACAGCAGAGTTGGAGGAAAGAGCAAGAAGAGCGCCATGCTGCATGTACTGTATATAGTGATGCAACCAGACAAAGGACAGAAGGATCCAGCGATTCAGAGAGAGATTTGGACACTGTGAGGAAGACTGATAAAAGATTTGGGCTGCTCCATGTCCCCTTAAGGCTCTGCTTCTATCTGAATATTCATTGAGCTGACACTGGCTTTTCTCTCCACCGTCTATAAAACGATGCCAATTGGCTTTTACCTTGTGGCCACTAATAAGCCTCTGTGCCTAACATGCATACAAACGACTCACAGACACACATTTCTGCACGTCCTTATAAACAGCCTTGAAGCAGCTTATTGCTCGCTGCATGTTTGGATTGCCGTGCATGAAAAACGCGTTACGAGATAACCGTTTTTCTGTGACGCTTGCTTTATATCTCCAGGATTGATATTGACACGTTCTGACTTTATCTTTTATTCATGCACTGTAATTGTTTATTCATTCTGAATAATGAAATGTCAGATCTGCTGAAGGGGCATCCAACTGCTTTACAGACGTTTGTGGCAATTATTTTTTCCAGAAGAAATTGCCTCTGCAATGTATTTTTAAGGAAACTTTCATTCAGATTACTTCTGGATTGAGTTGTTTAAAGGTGTTCATTGTAAAGGTGGCCTTAGACCATTTTGGATATCAGTCGACAAAATTCCAAGACAATGAATCTACATGATGATGATTGTTCAACATGTTGTTTTTAGTATCTTGCTGAATATATATATAGTAGAAATCAATGTTGTTTTATAAATTGTTGAGTAAAGCAGCTTTAATAAGACTGTTACATTGCACAGGACACACGTATGGACAATCCTGAGAAAATGTGCAGATACAACATCCTTCAATAGTCGACCGTGCTGAGTCTGTGTGTGACACGAGAAACATTCACTGCTGGAAAAGGTTGTTTCTTGATAAACGGTCCCTGGATGTATGGAGTCACAACCATAAGGCTGCTCTTATTTCTGTGTCCGTATGTGCAGAGAGCACATTCCTCATCTAAGTCGAGCTGGATTCTGGCTGCGGGAAACTACTGAAATCTGTATGCTACTCCTAATCCCCGAGCACTAACACAGATACACACTGGACCACCGCTGAGCAGCTTCATCTGAGCCCTCACATAAAAAGAAATCCTTTTCATTTTATACAGCAGTTTGTTTGTAGAGGTGCTGTTAGTTCTAGGTTTGTATGCTCGCGTGAAGAGGAAATAATGTCCGTTTCCCCTTCAAATACTTATTCATAACCACCCTCGCCATGTACAGCAATCTTAAATATTCAGGCATAATCCTTTTGGGGCTCTTCTGGCAAGATGTAGAATTCAAGTGAGATTGAAATCACCATCCCTTCCCTAGATAGCCGCGTGCTACAAGGACATCATTTTCTTTTTCTTAAATTAGAAAAGATTAGGTTGAATCTGTGGGGCTCGGCTGAGACTTCTGTCGCCCTCTGGGCAACACTTTGTTTCCTAGTGTTTCAAAAGTCTGCCAACTCTGCCTTCTGATTTAGTTGATCCTTCGCTGTCTCTTTGTTATAGAAGCTCAAAATATGTGTCCTGGCTGTAATGGTGATTAAGGCCAAAAGAAAAACGATTTGTCAATCCGCGAAATGAACTTAACTCATAATTTCCAAGGCCTTTGACGTACATGCTCGGCTTTGACACGGAGCAAAATGCTGTATAGTTAATTGCATTGAAAAGCACATGCAAAAGGCCGGTGCAGCTCACGCACAGAGGATAATTTATTGTTTCTAATCACACGCTAATCTCTACTGCCACAGCATTAATTCTAGAGGAAGGTAAGAGGGCCTGAAACACAATCTCAGGGTCACACATCAGACAGAGGAATAAAGAAACGTGTAGGATAGGAGACGCTGGTGGGATTAGGTTTAAATCCCCCTAAAAAAAACTCATTGTGTGTTTGTAGCTTATAGGAAAGACCGGCTGATCAGGAGGGAAGTCGGAGGCATTGATTTTATCACGCTCTCCCTCTGAAGAGGCGAGGCTTTGTGGAAACTTAGATTGTGCTAGAAAGAGCTTGAGTATGTGGAGAGGACGGCTTTGGTGTGGCTTAAATATTCATTTGCTGGCGGCACCAGCTCTGGACAGAGGTTTCAGCTCTGAGCGCTGGATCTCTCCACACGATACTTGTCAAACATCTTTGGTCTCGCCCCGTTTAACAAAGGTGGTTTTATTTAAGACAGAGGAAGCATTCAGTCAGTAGCAGTTGAGCATGTACATGATTATACTCGGCTCCGATTGGACGGTTATCTTCTCCAGTTGCTGCTGTACTGAAGTATTTAACTTCCTGGATGTGTTTTTAGGAGTTGTAGCTCAGTAAAGCTCTAACATATTGAACGGGGAAGCAGTTAACTGCAGCAGCAGCTTCAGTGTTCTGCTCCTGTCACATGTTTCTGACTGCAGCCTCGTGTTTCACTGCAGAAGTCCTGAAGCTCTGTGTAAACAGCACGATCATGAAGGAGGAACTTAATGTTTCTTTTATCGTTTCTGGTTATTGCAAAAGATTCAGATTTGGCTAAATGTAAAATGACACGTGTAGAATAAAGTGATTGTCATGAAATATCTTAAGCTTATATTTGTTCACGTTTAAGGACTGATGATATTTCTTTGTATTTACAGTTTCTGACTATGATAAATTATGTAATTTTGCAGATTTAAAAAAAAGAAAAGATGCCTTTCGAACCCACAGACATGTTGTGGCGTTACTACTTTCACAGAGTTGCGTCGGAGTAAAAGAAGAAGCGTGATTGGCTGTCACTCCCACACTTTTGAGTCGAGGATGTTATTTTGAGTTTCCATTCACAATGAAATCCAGTAGTCACCAATCTGTTGAGTCTGTTGGAAAGTGCAGCAGTCTGAGATATCGCTGCCAGGTGCCCTGTCTTCTAGGTGCCCCTCATAAAGTTTAATTTGAAGGTTGCATCCATAACTCTCCCCACGTTTGCTCTTCAGCTGGATGTTCTGATATGACCCACAGTAATGGTGGCAGTTGTTGAGTTGGCGGTTGACTTGCTGTTTGGGTTTTTAAATTGAATAAGTCTCTGCTGCTTTACTTTGGTGAGATTACAATGTCTTGTTGTTTTTTTGAACCTCGTGTGATTTTTTTCCGGCACAGCTTGTGTTTTGTCAACACGTCTCAAATTCTCTTTCGGGTGTTCTCGGTGCTGATTGGGGTTTTTCATTTCATTAAATGTGAGAGGGATTTCATCAGCTCGAGGCAACAGTTTGCTTCGGGTTCAGACGTGCGAGGCAACAGAAGTGATGGTATTTCCCTCATATAACCTAAGAGATGGGATTATGAGGGAGGCATTAGCTAGCGAGTGACAAAGGAGAGTTTACATGAGGGCATGTCCACCAATGAGCCAAAGGTTTCATAACATGTTTTATAATGGAGGAACAGTGCAAACTGCGTCTTCATCACTTCCTCGCTCTGTCATTGAACCGTTTGTGTTGCTTTAAGGAATCTGTGCTACAACTATGAGCGGGCTCATAGCAGCGTTTGATTACGTTGGAGCAAGATCTTTATTTGATCCCACTCTTTCAGCACATTAATACCCCTTCTGATGTCTGATTAAAACTCTCACTGTAATGTGCCTACAACCCCCACCCACCCACACATACACACCCTCTATCGGACACAAAAAGCCAATTTGAGAAAATTAAAAATGGATGTTGAAAGGATGTAGTTATCTCACCCTTTTCTAACGGACATTTTTATGTAACTCAATTGATGCATGACTGCTTCCATTAACTTCTGATCCCTAAGTTGGTATAAATAGTCTTTTCAATTTAGATAGTGGCGAGTGGTGAATGGGGCGTTGCGTTGCCGTGCATGTAGAGTACCGACCTCCGCCAGACTTCTTGACAAATCATTCGTTCTCTTATGATTCAAGCGCGTGTTTACCTGCTGCTCCGCCGGCACATTCAAAGAGCCAGCTGTCTCCAGAGACGCGGAGACAAACAACTCGCAATCTTTTTTGGGGACTAAAGCCTTAAATTGCAAATCTTTGATAAACAACCCGGCGCTTCCATCTGATTCTCCACTAATTCTGAGTCGTCTCTATTTGTATTCCCATTCTGTAAGCAAATGCTGGTTTTTCAACCCAGTCGGTAGAATTTTTTTTGCCATTGTACATTTCTGCAAAACCACCGATACGTTTCATAAATATGTTTTATATCAGCTTCGTATCGGGCTTAAAGACACGCACAATACCACGTATGTAACTCTGATTGGTTAAGTTTAGAGAAAGATCCTGGTTTGGGTGGAAGAAAAGCTCCTCAACTCAATTTATTTGTACTAATTTAATCTTTATTTCGTCTGTAATGCATTTTAACTTGGGGGTCTTTGGGGATTGATTCCACTTTAGAGCCAGCTTCAAGTGGCCATTTGATGAACTGCAGTTTTTGGCTCTTCTGCATCGGCCTCACTGCTCTTTGACACTCGCATTCAAGGTTTGCAGAAACATACAATTGCAACATTTTTTCCCGGAGGCTGGGTCGGGTAATTTATCTTTTCCGTCATTCTTCACTCACAGGTTTTATGCGATGACAGAGCAACCTTGTATGTTTGGCCTCACACTCATTCCTCTGAGGCTCATAGCTTGTAAGTGTGTGTGACAAAGAGAGCGAGAGATAGTAACACTCTAATGTGGTTTATCAAAGTCAACCTGAATACTCTAAGAGTCTGGGCCTGAACATCAAAGTCTACTCTTCACTCCACTGCCAACTACTCTGGACATCCATCACACACCCAGGCAGGGGGAAGCCTAAATTGACTAAATTGGACGACAGAAATGTTTGCATTGTAAGGACAAATACTCTTATGAAGGTCTAATCCCAGCGTGTCAATGTGACTGTGATCAAACCTGAAGTTTTTTGGGGGGAGTTGCCTCCGAGGTGTTGAAAGAAACTCCTTTCTATTTGAAAATGTGCAAAAGAATGAAGCAGCAGTCAGTAAATTATGCCAGAATGCTGCAAGGTCTGCTCCAACATACTTTATGACATGCTATCGATTCAAGAGAAGATGAAAGGAAATGCTGTGTGATTTGATTTCTCATTCAGGGGTCTTAATTCCCCCTGACGCGCGCTGAGAAACAGACGGTCCTTTTCATTGCAGTGAATCTGACCAACAGTTATTCTCTCGGGGAGATCAGAGTGTTTCTTCACAAGTTTTATTAGACTTCAAAGGTTATATACAGAAGTAAATGCAGTGTATATACACTATATATATTCCTCTTTTTGATAGCTTTGGACACACTTTAATCCATCATGAATCTGTGTGTGTGTGTGTGTGTTATGCGTGTAAGACTCTGTCCATTTGGATGTAGAGTAATGTTTGCAAACTTTCCTGGAGTTGCAATAAATGAAAGTATATTTTTATACAATAAAAAAGGTTGATGCTGTGCACAGTAAGCCCATGTAAGCAATGGAAATCCATTATGTGAATTGCACTTTACATTCTCCACTGGTCACAGAAACAGATATTTGCATAAAGCTGATCATGCTTCACTTTGAATTGCATAGTTACATATCATCTTCCGCCATATGTTGCCACTCTCAAAGAGCTTCTTTTAGTTAGGAACGGGCACTATATACTGTGGTAATGGATTTTGGTATTATTCTGCTGCGCTATGAGATTACAGATTCTCTGGTGTGTTTAAGGCTGCAATGTTGTGAGAGGTTGCAGATGAGATGAAGCTCCACAGGCGTCAGTTTGTCGTTGAGTCTTAACGAGACGCAATGTAAAATATCCAAATCAATGGCGGCTGGATTGGAGGGGCTAGCGGGGTCTTAACTCCCACTGGACTCACGGCTGGTACCAGCTGCTTTTCTCTGTTTCTTTCTCCAGTGCAGATATTACCGCCTCAGTGCAGGCAGGTGATCAGTTGATTGCCGTTGCGACGCCACTTGAAACTGTCGTGGCAACGGGACACTCACTGACTCCTTTAATCATCAACCAAACACAGGAACATCTGCACTTCTTCAATTGTGAGGCGGGGTATCTGGCTTAGTTTTGATGGCTGGGAATTTTTTAAAAATGTGATCGCAATTGACGATAGTTTGCTGTTTGCAAAAAAGTACAATTAAAATATTGTCTCTTGACTATTGGTCGATATCTAGTTTTAACATGTCATTCACACACCATATATTTTATATAAATGCAGCAGTGTAGATGCAGTGTAATGAAACTGCAAAGGCCAATGCGCCAGTGACACACATACACATGCACACACACTTTAACTGTATAGTTATTGATTGCTTCTCTCTATTTTGCTGAGACAGATGCTGTTTCTCCCTGGATGGTACTAGACCACTTGGCTGGTGGCCTTCCTCTCCCCCCTCTGCCTCTCTCTCTTTCTTGCTGGATAGCTATCCTTCATCAGCAGCCCCCCACACACACACACACACACACACACACACACACACACACACACACACACACACACACACATACACACACACTGAGTCGTCACTACTAATCACCTGCCTCTCTTACTTGAATTCAGACAGTTTGCAGTCCTTCACATTTGTCTTTTCTCCGTCTCTCTCTGCTTCTGTCACTCTTGCTCGTTCCTCGTTGCTGTTTTATAGCATGTATTATTCCACTTCCCTCCTTCTCTCCGGCCCCTGCCATTTCTCCACCATATGCTGTTTCCGTATTCTCTTTCTACTCTAAAAAACCCCTCTGTGTCTCTGTCTCTCATTTTCACGACAGCCAGGACCAATTTCTCTCGGCCGTGTCAGCCTTTGTGTGTCAGCCTATTATTGCTGCCATTTTGCGGCGGACAGGTTGTACCCTGCCTCCATCTCCGAACACTGCGCTGGGCGTTTCGCTGACTTACCGCTCACCCTTAGACAGATGTATGGAAAATGTAGATTTCTGTTGGGCTATTGAATAAGCAGCTCATAGACTGGACCGATGTAAGAAGAGGATGTTGTCACCATTATGTCACCATCTTGCTTTTTTGCAACCAGAAGTGACACAAAAGAGGAACAAGAGGGTGAATAACATGTTACACACACTGTGAAAGGGTTAAAGTTGAAAACACAAGCTGCACAACACCGTGGTAACAATCTGTCAATCACAAGGTAGCCCCGCCCTAAAGCACATGTTGCTTTATCGTCTATTTTACTCTAAATGGGACATAATTTACAAAATCATGTGTTGAAGAAGACTTGACTATAAACTTATTAGGATATTTTTACTGAGGTAATAAATCAAGTGAGAAGTCGGAACATTTTCTCATAGACTTCTATACAATCAGAATTGTGTCCAAGATTGGCTTTTTACTTTGAAAACTTTTATTTTTCTTTTACATTAGACTGCTTTTAGAGAATTAAGCAGTGAAGGAAATGAACACTTAAAACGCTGTCCTTTACAAATATAACGCAAGAAAGTTGTTCACAGGATTCACAGAAAAACTCCATCATGCAGCTGAGGTGACATTTTAATGAAGTCACAAACACAATGCACACGACAAAGGTCTCAGTTGAACTCGACCAGTGATGGAGTAAATGATGCGTCGCCTCAGAAAGCTCCCTTGTCTTCTGAACTGTGACCCATTGAGTGATTTGGTCGGGGGAACCACAGTCGTAACGGCTTAACAAGCAGTAATCTCCTCATCTGGCACTATGTGCTGTGTCAAGTGGGCTTTATTACACTTATTCGTTGGCACCCATCAAAAATAGATGGAACTATTTTTAACTTGGCACCTGTGAAATAATGCAGGAAAGGATAATGAATGATCTTAGCAGGTGTCAGAAGTATTCTGGTTTAAAGCCTCGGGGCTGAGCGAAAATTGGACAGATCTTGCTGTGTTTATTTATTCATGCTGGAATCTGGCAGACATGTAGCGAAAGCTATGTTGCGGTGCAGCTTCTGTGCTGCTTAGACCCCTACAGCTTGTGCTGAGAGCTAGTGCTTGGCTAGCTTCCTGTTGCCTTCTTATTGTGCTGGTGGCAGGCGAGAGTCCCACTGCCAAGTAGGCCTTATCCTTCCTTAAAGCTGCATATGTTATTGGGGGGAAAGCACCATCACTGCTTATAAATGAGGCTGGATAACATTTTAACTCCTTCAAACTCAAATTGCAGCTAAACTGTTACAGTTTATTCTAAAGAATGTGTAAAATCAGATTCTTTTTACACATTATACACTTGTTAAAGTTATAATATGGAACATTTTTGCATTGAAATGTCTAAAAACGACGTGTTTGTCTGCCAGAAGTTTCATAAACTGACTTTTTAGCCAGTTTTAAGACACTTTTCTTAACAACTTATATGTTTTTAACTCTAAATGTTGTAGTTATCGGACGTCTGACAAACGTTAGTGGTTAGCTTGCGGCCACTCCATCCTACTTCCGCGGGAATGCAGTAAGGAAACACCGATTTTTAATGTGAAACTGTTTTAGAGAATCTGACTGAAAAAAAAAACGCTAATCCAACGCTGCTTCACGACTCCGTCTTTGTTCTAGTTTTGATTGAGAGAAGATTACATATTGTGCATTTATGTAAAGCTTTACTCATGTGTTCATCCGCTAACAAATTTGAATTTGCAACGACAGTAAGAGGAAATGAAGCCTCATTTGACTTTATGAATGTTATGAGCCAAATGTTCAAAGAGGAAAAACACCTGAGTTGTACTTTGTCCAATAAAGTTACTCAACTGGCAAATGGCTGCACTTCCTTTTCCCCTCTGTTGTACAACAAGCCGACACACACACACACGCACGCACACGCACACACACACACACACACACACACACACACACACACACACACACACACACACCTGCAGTACAACACTCACAGGGAGGAGAGCTGACAGATATTTGCAGATTAAACTTGCATCTCCTGTTGATCGGAGGCTCAGGGAGCTCGGGGTGCGTTTAACGGATACTCACACACATGCGCTGATACTAGTGGAGTACATTTCTGTACTAAACATCTTTATCTGTTCAGAGTGCATCATATACTGTGAAACACACAGACGCTCCACTAATGTCATGCAACTGTGCTTTTAAATGCGCCCTCATAAAGCTCATGATGCAAACTCATAAACAAACTAATATAAAGTTGTTCATTTATGCTCTCTGCTGAAAGTTTTATGAAGTGAAAGTGTACTCATATGTTAGTCAGAGCTGTTGCTCCTGGTGGACTTCATTAATCTGTGAGACATAAGGAACAAGTGTAAGTCTAAGAGAAGCGTGAACTAGAGACACCAGCAGGTTCAACACATCCTCATGTTGAACCATACTGTAGCTCAGATTGTAAACTGCCATCTTGTTTTGACACAAGCGTGCGATAGTGCGAGAGCAGTCTAAGTGCTTTTGGAGGTCATTTGAAAACATTGCTTTGATTCAGCTTTAGTGATCGTCGTCTTAATCTTACATCTGGCAGCGGGAAGTATGCGACTTAAATTAAAAGATATATAATAGACATATACATATAAAAGACATTCCAGTATCCTTTTGCCACTGAATCAGAACTGCAGACGAACAGATCTAAACTGTTGGAGCTGCAACATGTTCTGAAGGCTCACGTCACATTCACTGCGAGGACCATTTGAATGCACAAGATGTTTTTCATTTATTTTCATTATTTTCCTGCAATTCAGCTGTTTTTCATAATGAATTGTTTGCAGCTGATTAACAATATTAACTTAAATGTGGAGTTTTGACCACGAGTACATTGTGTTGTTGTTGTGTGCACGTAGGTTCACATCATCCAGCTGTTTTCATACTATTCAGCTAAAAGACTGTTAGTGGCACAAATATAAACCATTCACAAGTTTGAAATACATTTAAAAAAAACTTTGCAAATGTTTTATGACGGAGGAGATGCATCAACACCTCGGTGTAATGACAGGAAACCATCGCTCTATTTAGAGTCACTGTGAGAACAAGCTATCAAGAGTTCTTGTATTTACTTGTATTTATATTTTTCTGTATAACTATATGTTTGTACTTTGTCTTGTATCTCGTTCTGTATCTTTAGTTTTACACCGGGAACTGGAAAACAGCATTCCTTCCTCTACGTACTGCACAGTATAAATATGGACGACAATAAAGTCTCTTCTTTACACAGCATTTAAATAAGAGAATAATAACTCTTTAAACACAGCATTATTTTGCATCAAACATCTGATGTGTGAGTTAAAGTGTGAATGTATAATTCCGACCTTGTGTGTTTCCATTCACATATTTCCATGCGGCAGCGTGACTAACACTACATGACAACAACTGAAATTCGCCTAATTGAAACAAGTTCCTGGAACCATCTCTCCATCTTCTCTCGGAGACAATTAGATGACCATGGCGACTTGTATCGTTTGTAACCTGTCCTCTGTCGTCTCGCCTTTAGCACGTACAGTATATGTGACAAAGCTACGCTGTAGTTGATGGAAACACGCCTGATTAGTAAGAAGTTGGTTGAAAGTTCACAGCTTCCTCTGGACACAGACGTCACATCAGTCACCAGTCAACCCTCCCTGATGTAAAGTGATGCCAGGCGTGTGTGTGATATGTTGAAATGATACGAACCTCAGGGTCTGAGTTTGCTGTCTTTGTTTCCGGGCTGTCATCGCTCTCATGAGTCCAAGGCCAGTGAACGTAGACCCTCACAGTGACAGAGGAGCACAGAGAGCACAGATTCACAAACCTATGCTGAAACGTCAAACACATGAACACATGATATCGGGCTCCGATGTTACAGTCCCCAACTCAATGCTTTTCGTCGGACACACGATTTGATGAGTGGAAATGTTGACGGTATGTCATACAATGGTTCAGTGACGGCCTTTTTGACATCTCCAACTCCAGAATGAGGCTGGAAGATGAAGGAGATGGAGGGAAAGAGGCTTTCCTATCCCCTCTGTTCTGCACCATGGGATAGCACAAGCGGGGAAAGTTTGACAGGACGGGAGAGAGAAGCTGGCACCCTGACAGCTTCCCTCACACACACACACACACACACATACACACACACACACACACACACACACACACACACACACACACACAAGTAGGTGTGTGAGGGAGTATGCATATATATACATAAAGCAGGGCTGATCTTCTGCACCGTCTCCCTCCTGTCAGAGGTCAGGTGTTTGGCTCTTTTTAGCAGAATTTGTTTTTTAAAGTAGGTTTTCCCGTAAACCCTGACAGTGAACTATAAAGTTGTGTTTTAGGAAGAGTGTGCCAGGATAAAATATTGTATCAGGATAATATTGAAAGTGTACTGCAGGAGCAGATAGAGGGCAACGTAGAGTCTGTATTGTAGAGACTGCACTGTAGATACTCTACTATATAGTATGTACTGTATAGTCTGTACTGTAGAGACTGTACTGTAGAGACTGTACTGTAGAGACTGCACTGTAGATACTCGACTATAGAGTATGTACTGTATTGTCTGTACTGTAGAGACTGTAATGTAGAGACTGTACTGTAGAGTCTGTACTGTAGAGACTGTACTGTAGAGTCTATACTGTGGAGTATGTACTGTATAGTCTGTACTGTAGAGTCTGTACTGTAGAAACGGTACTGTAGAGACTGTACTGTAGAGACTGTACTGTAGAGTCTATACTGTAGAGACTGTACTGTAGAGACTGTACTGTAGAGTATGTACTGTAGAGACTGTACTGTAGAGTCTGTACTGTAGAGACTGTACTGTAGAGACTGTACTGTAGAGTCTATACTGTAGAGACTGTACTGTAGAGACTGTACTGTAGAGACTTTACTGTTGAGACTGTACTGTAGAGTCTGTACTGTAGAGACTGTACTATAGAGTCTGTACTGTAGAGACTGTACTATAGAGTCTGTACTGTAGAGACTGTACTGTATAGTCTGTACTGTAGAGACTGTACTGTAGAGTCTATACTGTAGAGACTGTACTGTAGAGACTGTACTGTAGAGTATGTACTGTAGAGACTGTACTGTAGAGTCTGTACTGTAGAGACTGTACTGTAGAGACTGTACTGTAGAGTCTGTACTGTAGAGTCTATACTGTAGAGACTGTACTGTAGAGACTGTACTGTAGAGACTTTACTGTTGAGACTGTACTGTAGAGTCTGTACTGTAGAGACTGTACTATAGAGTCTGTACTGTAGAGACTGTACTATAGAGTCTGTACTGTAGAGACTGTACTATAGAGTCTGTACTGTAGAGACTGTACTGTAGAGGCTGTAGAGACTGTACTGTTGAGACTGTACTATAGAGTCTGTACTGTAGAGACTGTACTATAGAGTCTGTACTGTAGAGACTGTAATGTAGAGACTGTACTGTAGAGTCTGTACTGTAGAGACTGTACTGTAGAGTCTATACTGTGGAGTATGTACTGTATAGTCTGTACTGTAGAGTCTGTACTGTAGAAACGGTACTGTAGAGACTGTACTGTAGAGACTGTACTGTAGAGTCTATACTGTAGAGACTGTACTATAGAGTCTGTACTGTAGAGTCTATACTGTGGAGTATGTACTGTATAGTCTGTACTGTAGAGTCTGTACTGTAGAAACGGTACTGTAGAGACTGTACTGTAGAAACGGTACTGTAGAGACTGTACTGTAGAGACTGTACTGTAGAGACTGTACTGTAGAGTATGTACTGTAGAGACTGTACTGTAGAGTCTGTACTGTAGAGACTGTACTATAGAGTCTGTACTGTAGAGACTGTACTGTAGAGTCTGTACTGTAGAGACTGTACTGTAGAGTCTGTACTGTAGAGACTGTACTATAGAGTCTATACTGTAGAGACTGTACTGTAGAGTCTGTACTGTAGAGACTGTACTGTAGAGTCTGTACTGTAGAGACTGTACTATAGAGTCTATACTGTAGAGACTGTACTGTAGAGTCTGTACTGTAGAGACTGTACTGTAGAGTCTGTACTGTAGAGTATGTACTGTAGAGACTGTACTGTAGAGTCTGTACTGTAGAGACTGTACTGTAGAGTCTGTACTGTAGAGACTGTACTGTAGAGGCTGTAGAGAGGATCCGGCAAAGATTACTCTCTTTTTTGTTTTATGTTTTCCAGATTAAAAGCAACCAAACGTTTACTGCTAAAGTGCGGATGATACATAAGTAGCTTGTGTTGTTTGTGCATGATAGTGGTTTAAAATAAATCCAATGTGTAAAGTAGAAGGACCTCCATGCCCTATTTCACAATGTTAACGGTTCTATACACCAATCAGATTATTAATAAAGCAGAAATGTAACGGGTTCTTCCTTAGCCCATGCTCCAGCTTTTTCTGGCCATTTTATTTCCAAATCCAACTCACAAACAGAAAAACTAACTGAACCGAACACATAATTTTCTCGGCGTAGGTAAGAGTAAATAAAAACATAAAATACAGCCTAGGCACCAACATTTCTTTATCCTGTTATAATCTGCCTCCACACTATAGTGAAAATTCTGCAATCTCTATAAATCGGCACAAACAGATTATTCCATTGATAACACTGCAACAGTTTCTCTCCTCTTATCCATATAAGAAGTGGATATTTCAGTGAGGTGCCGGAGGGTTGAGCGCAGTAGAATTGAAAATAGATGGATACTGAAGAAGTGGGAGATAAAAAGAAATAACAGGATATGAATAAAACCCAAAAGAGACAGAGCAGCAATTCTGTTATTAGACCTTTCCCCCTCGCTCTCACGCCTCTCAGGGTCCAGACTTGGAGTCTCTACATTTCATGGACCTCCTAAGCACTGGGGACACGTATAGATCAGCTCACAAGGGCGTCTCACAGCGAGCCCGTTGGTACTGACTGATTATAGATTCAGCTTCACTCTTCTGCTCCGGAATCGACTAAAGATATCAGCAGGAGGGGACAGAGCCAGTGCTAATCTGCACCATGTTCACCGTATTATTTTAGCATTTATTATTATGCTAGAAGTTGCATGCTAAGAAAGCTGAAGCTGATGGTTGTGTCGTTAAATTTTGCAGATATATAATCATTAAAATATTCGAGAAATACAAATTTTGACCAAAAGATGGCATTGCACGTACAGTTAGGGGCACGCGAAGGGTTTTACAATTCAGGTGGGTATGACTGTATGTAATCCTCCTCCAGAGATATATTCACCGTATTTCATGACAACTTACAAAATGTTACCTTTAAATGCTAACACAAGAAAACTACATCCATTGCTTATGGTGCAGTCGTTGTTCTGCCTTTCTTAGAACTTACTGTATCTATTTGAGTTGATTGCCTACTTGCTTATTCCAATAAGGTTTTATTATTGTTTTTCTTCTCCTCCTCTACATGGAGGTCAGAGTGTAGGTCTGCAACAGAGCAGTGCATTTTAAGAAGCTTGGATTAACTCCTTGACCCCTATTCATGCAGACAGTAGCTGTTCATTACACACTCAGAATGTTCTGCATTACAGCAGCAGTATGTTAACAACTTTAGAGATACATGTTCTCATCAGATTGTCTGGCAGCGCTGAGCAGATTTGTGTGTGATTGTCCATCAGTGGTTACTGTGCGGTCGATCGTATTAGAAGGCATTTCAGTGGCCTTCCCTTAATTGAAATGATGAGTCTGATGGGAGAATGTCAGAGCAGTCATAAAAGCAATGACAGCAAGCAGTTCAACAAAATGGAACATCTGGATGCTGAAAGCCGAGCATGCATGCTAATATACACATGCAGCGTGGGTACTAATGTATGCAAACACATAGTTTCACACATACAGTACAGTCCTGCATCAACTCGTAGAGTATGATTGACCACAACACCATAACAACCTCATGACTCACCCTCCTCTCAATGATATCCGGTAGTGCCGGCAGTGATCAGTCATGTGCTGGGATGAGGGTGTGCACTGAAATTTATTGTGTGACAGTGAAGCAGCTCTCCCTTATAGCATGGTGACGGAGAGACTCAGGAGACGGACACAGTGGCGTGGGTGGCTTTCAGTTGATAGTTCATCAGTGGCTCAATGTGCGAGCTGGCTGTGCCAACAGAGTCTTAATCAAGTGTCACTGCAGTGAGTGGAAGTATATTCATGTGCCACCCTGGTTGTGTCTGTGGGAGAAGATTTAAAGCAACAGAATTTTCTTATTGTCTTTCTTGGCTGGACACTATGAAGCTACCGGCAGCAGCTGGTTAGCTTAGACAGAGTGCGTTTTGCAGGTTGAAGAAATGCAAGGCGTACCACACTGCATTATTTGCTGAAGCCGACAATTTAAAAAGAGCAGCTTCATTGTCTCTAACAGTGTGAAAAGGTTAGGGAACATATATTTAGGTGCTTAATGTTCAAACTGAAAATTAGAAATGAGTTGAGGCTAGTTTGTTCATGAACGTTGAACACAAACTTGTTGTCGCCACAGAAGGATCTCAAGTCATCCGATTGGGCGATGGGACAGCAATGAAGTTCTCATGGTGCTCCTGCAGGTGCCGCCTGTTTTCATGCTATGTTTACGCTATGCTAAGCTAATGGGCTGCTGGACATAGCTTCATATTTAACGGACACATATGAGAGTGGATCTTATCTTCTAATGTTTTTCAGAAAGGAAATAAAAAGGTTTTTTTCCCAAAAGGTGAAAGAATTCCTTTGAGAGATTTAATGTTCATGTCAATGTAAGTTAGATCTGCTACCTACCTTTATAACTTTCAAATACAATTACATTCATGCATTGTGTTGCTTGCAAAGCTATAAAACAAATAAATACACCTTCACACCTTTCTTTAAACCACAGACATTCGTACTTCTCATGACAGTCAGTACACACACTATGTGTATATAGTGTACTACTGTACATACTGTGTATATACTGTACATACTGTGTATGCACGCACTGGCTTTGAAGTGCTGAAATCTCAGCACTGTGTTATTGATTATTAGCTCTCAGTGGCATCAATATGTAAGTTTGCAGTCTTGGTAGATGAAACCTTGACTGTAAAAGTACAGAAGTGCTGATCTTTTACACCTGGATCTGTCTGATGGACCATCTGACACTCAAACAGTTGGACCTGCTCTGCACCGCGCTGAGTCCAGGTAGGAAATGCTTTTCTCAGCTGTTTTTTCGCAGGGTGGCTGCTGCGGTAGAAGAGTTAAGAAAGTGTGTAAAGGTTCTGCTGTTTTAACATTTCTGTGTTACTAGGATCTCAGTGGAGATTTAGCACATCTCAGGTGAATTTAAGATACGGTGAATAGATGTTTGAGTGCTTGTTGTCGTTCTGAACCTACAAAGGATGTGTGAAGCAAAGTGGAACAAGAAAGGAACCTTTTCTGTCTTTCTTTTTTTTTTTTACTTATATTTTTGGGCTTTTCATGCCTTTATGATAGAGAAGTGCAGATTGTTAAAGGGGGAATGACATACAGTAAATGCCACAGGTTGGACTTGAACCAGTGGCCGCTGTGGGCAAGGACTAAGCCTTTGTATATGGGACTCCTGTTGACTACTGGTTGAGCTACTGGGATGCCCCCTTTTCTGTCTTTCTGTCAATACCAGTATTACCCATCCAAAGGAATAACATGCAAATAATAAAGAGGTTCAAATCATTTAAATAATTAAGGACTTCTAAATCCACTCCCATTCCAGTTCAGTGTTTCAGCTGTTTCATTGTTCCCAAATCGTTGGCGAAACTGAAGCCCTCGACAGCGGTCACCCTCCATTACCCTCCAGTCTGCTCTGCTGGGAGTTGTTTGGAACAGTAAAAGTGTACAATTGCAAGTGTAAATGCAGTTTTCAGTGTGCAGATAGAAATGTAATCCCCCCCCCCCCCCCCCCTCCCTCCCTCCCTCTTTATCTGTTGATTGCATTTACTTATTTGGATGTAATGGCCATGGCTTGAAAATATGCTCTGCAGCGAAGAAAGGCTCACCTGAGTGTTTCATTATATGTAACCACCATGATTACCTAATGGGCAATTTCATGCGATTTTATACTTAATGTGACATTTTGGGAGGATTTATGTAATCCTTGTACACAAAATGCATTTTCATTTTCTGCAAATATCCTCCAATGAAATGAGCGTTCTTCTCGGCGTGAAGCCGTCAGTCACCCTGGCGAGCAGTCTCTCCAACAATAACTTGCTGAATGCCGTGAATGTGATCGACCTTTTATGACCTCAATGCACAATAAGGATTGGCCGGCTAAATGTAGCAGGTAAAGTGTTTTTGGAAATAGGTTGTATAGAGTCGTGGAAGGTAAGAGTGAGACAGAGTGAGAGAAAGACAAGAGAACAATGAGTACATTACTTTAATTATGAGCCTAGGATTGTGTAAGGAGGAAATTAATCCAACAAATCCAAACTGATCAAACCTAGAAACAATTATGTTGAAATACTTTACACAGAAGAGGAAATGAATCCAGTTCAGTTGGATCAAATGTGGAATGACTTAACAAGAGGGTCACAAATGGCCTTATGTGTCCCCATACAGCTGCTGTTTCCAACACTGGTTGAAGAGACACCAGCAGCCCTGCATGGATTATCCTCTGGGCTCAGTGGAGAGAGGCTCAGTCAGACCTTACACAGGTAGCCCACCACACTGAATATTTCCATTCTAATCCAGTCAATTTAACACCTGGTGCACTGCAGCAGACAGGGGTCAAAGGGAAGAAGACAGGAGATCGAAGCTTGTGGGCGGGTGCATGTCAGGCTCGAGCAGCTTCACTTCTCCCTGACGTGATCGCTGGTTACCTGTTTGTGTGGTCAGAGAGGTCGGAGTCTGGGCGTTAAAAGAAGCTGCATCTCCTTGGAGACAACAGAAAGCAGCAGCTTGCTGCAGTGTGTGAAGAAGGGTGGTGGTTATTACGTGTGAGCCATCAGAGCTGTTGCTGAGAAGGAAAAGACTCTTGATGCAGCCTGACGTGTTATCAGGTGGGAAGAAGCCAAATGGAGAGTTGGGACTGATATTATAACACGTTAACTGCCAGCTGCTCACAAGATGTTCCTCCCAGTTTGATGTTGGTGGGTTCAGTGGTATAATCAATATTCTGTATGTACAGAGCTGTTTGTAGTGATGAACCCACAGATTCTGCAGGTCTCCTCAGGTCTAAGGAGTATTTTAGCGTCTTTGAGCTCCGTTTCAGTCTCGCTGCTCTGATAACGTTGTTTTCCGTCACGACAGAAGATTGTTTTCAGCTAAATGAAGCTCTGATAACCTTCTATACGCTACACGCACAGCATCATACGGCAGGCAGACAACGTGGAGAGCAAAATAGATTTTAGAACATTTTAGTCCTGAGAGCTCCAAAACCACTGGATCCTAAACTTCCCATAATGCAGCAGGGTAGCATATTTTCCTTCCTTCCATATCTTTCCAGTGACTTAAAGGTTATTTACTCTTGTTGGATAAAACTCCTTTCAGAGTTTACACAAGCTGAGGACTCAGAACCGCTTTACTCGCTCAATGTTGGAAGACAAGAAAGTTAAAGGTTATAAATACAATAAATATATATACAGTTAATAATGCTACGTTATGCTACGTGCAGGCTACTGTTGGCATCATATGCAATAAGAAATCTGCAAGCAAACTGACGGAATCAGTGAAAATCTCTTTTAAATGTTACAATTGATTTGTTTGATGGTTTGTGTATTATGTCGGTAAACTCTGTTGCTGAGTGCTTTAAAATATTCATGCATTTCATTACCACAGGTGCAAAATACTTAAAGTAATGCAGTCATTAAAAGTGGGATTTTAACAGCCAGTCTTAAAAGCCACTGTCAAATTAAATGATCTCATTCTTTATTATTCAACAAGTATTTCAACATTTGCTGTTTTCTCAAGTGCTGATGAATCTTTCTTGGTTTACTCCTCAAAGGAAACGTGTCACTCGTGTCCGACAGTAAACTGCAGAAACATGAGAAGTAGCTGTTGCAGGATTATGTTCTCGAAGGGAACATGAATGTTCATACTCGCTCTGCTTCTGCTCTCGTGACTGCACTGGTGGTGTAATATGTTTAATGCAGCTGTTTTCAACAGTTTGTTGTCACTGTAGTGATGGAGAAGAAAGAAACCGTGGAGCTCTGAGGCCGAAGTCTCAATTTTGCATCTTCCTCCCTGTTTCCTAATCCCTCTCAGATAATCTCTCTCTCTCTGCCAGTCTTTCCATCACTCCTCAAACACAGATTTAAACGCTTCTTCCCGCACTCTCCTTTATTTCCCCCTGCCGACTCATTCAGTCTGTTTAAAGGCTAATATTACACGCACTTTCACCCTGAAATCACATTATTCATAATCTTAAACCATGTTACTGCTAACGCGACAAATAATTAGTTCTTCACTTAAATTCCTCCCTTAAATCCACTTGTGTTGGTATTGGCCACTAGCTAAAATGTGCTTGGCTGCATTTGATCACCCCACTGGGTCAAATTGTAGCCTGTTGTTGGCATAGAAAAGTCTGTGAGCCATTGATTCCACCCTGGGCCATCTGGAACAGATGCAGAGCGGCGGTGAAAATTGAAACAGGAGTCTGCCACCTCTCATAATTCCATGACAGAGAAATGAAACACTATCTCAAGAAAGCAATCAGACTCTCAAATTACCTTTCTTGGGGGTGCATTGTTTGCAGATCAGCAGAAGTGTCCTCGCTCTGTCCCTTTATGTCATTGCATCTCTCTCTCTCTGCCTCGCAGACACTCTGTGTGCAGTAATGAGTGGCACACAGGCGATGTTCTGTTGATTTATTGCATGGTTGCCCAAATGGAACCTGGATGGAATGTGTCTGTCATTGGGGCGTCACTTAGATAGAAACACCTGTGATGCCTCGGGACAACTAACTGCTCCATCAGGAATGGGTTCCCGCCTGCACCATCAGTGCAATTTAGACACACACTCACACACACACACACACACACACACACACAGAGTTTATACACAATCGAATGGGCTCAAAACAAAACGTGCACTCTGCGTTGACAAAGCTTCACAGTCATTCGCTCAAAATTGGCTCGCAATCCGATGTAGCCACTTATACAGTATGTCAGAGGTGTAGTCGTGCATATATGCAGATATATAATCAATGGCATTAAAACAGTATTTCTACTGATTCAGCAGTTATACAATGCTGTCGGACTCACAGGGGACAGTTAACCAGAGATATGTCCTTCAGCCTCTGACTCAAGTGCACACCTGTCAACATCTCTCAGCCACCATATAATGTAAATGTAAACACATAAAGGACGGGTATATACATTCAGGAAATACATGTCTATTTAAAGTATGTATTACTTGTACATACATGTTTATAAGATTTATGTATTTTATTTGATGATTGATGAGTTGTGTTCCTTGCGATGTCAGAGTCGGGAACATGACCGCTACACTGCGACTGAAATCATCACAGAAGCTGAAGGCTACATTATTTTTGGCGCAAAGCATCGACATCTTTCCCTCAGCTCTGGTCACTTGGTCTGCCTCCGACACAGTTCTTGTCACAAATGAAGTCATTGACGGTGTATGTGTTTGTGCCTCTTGTATATATTGACGCTTGTGCTTGGACGCTTTTTCCGCCGTGTGCAATGCTAAAAATCTGAATGGCACACTTTACAAAAAGCTCTGCTTTTAATTAATAAGGGAAGGTCTCCTCTCATTTGGCCAGGTACTTACATAAAGTTTTAACTTGTTTGGCAGGTACAACTGCGTCTCCATCTATCTCCCGTTCACAGGCTTTTATAATGTTCTTTCATATATGCAGCAGTACTCCCTAAGACCTGTAAATAGACTTTGATGTGTTAAATCAGCGTTGACTTTTAACGGTGCACAGGAGATTATTGTTCCCTAAGTTTAACCTTTAAGGCAGTGCCTCCTTTTAGGCTGTGGTTGCACCGCCCTGTCTTCTGGATAACCACACGAAACTAAAGTCCCCTCCTTTGCTCTTGCTCCATAACCTCCAAGTTAGCTAGCTAACGCTGCACATGCACAGCTACAAAGCGGACGCACAAAAGCAAAAAAAACAAAACAAATATGACACCAGCAAGTCACATGTTAGAGAAGAAGCTTCCCCAGGTGGAGACGATGACTCAGCCAAAGCTTTAGTTAACAACGCTTTACCAGCAGCCGCTAAACCGCAGGGTTTCACAAGTGTTCAGTTTTGTTTATCAGAACACTGTTACCAGAACATCTGCTGACATCTTAAAGTCTCTTAACAAGCAGGCTGGTCCTTCCTCTACGAGTTGGTCACGGAAATCACTACAAAGAAAACATAACATCTGATCATCTTATTGATGCACAAGTGTTACAACTAAAGCCCACACACACACACACACACACACACACACACACACACACACACACCCTGCTCTCCTCTCCCAGCAAACATCTTGATTCCTAACAGTAGAATTGTTACAGGAGCAGAATAAAGAGGTGTGTGTGGACTGAGAGATGGAGAATTGGACCGGACAGATTAATTAACAAATAAAAGGTTTTCTCCTGCAACATGTTCAACGGGCCGAGACAAGCGTCAATGAAATCTAAAATAGGGAGTAAATTAACACATTTAACGACATCACATCAGATTGTGTATTTTTAGATACATTGTTCCCTCACGGATATCTAATATATGTGCATTTAGGAAAATATTTCAAACTATATTCAAAATTGGAGCAATTTAATATGTTATACCAATATAGTCATCATATATATAAAAGAAACATTTAAATGTTTCATTTATTCATTCAATGAACTACACTTTCATACGTATATATGGACATATACGTGATATTATATACTAATAACAAATAACAGTAATACAAAAAACATATGTTAGTTATAAATGCTAAATAAATAGTGTTGCATAACCCCATCATATACATATTCTTTATACGTATGGTCACTTATATGTACACATAAGTCACTTTTTCATAAGAAGTTTAATGTTTTTCGTTATCCAAAAACACCGTTGATTGACTTCTGTGTTATCTGTCAAGTCTGACGTCCATCACGGTATAATAAACTGATTCATCTGGTAAACTTCTTGACTTCTTGACTAACAGGTCAGAAAATAATCCTTAACTCATCATAAATCACATCATCATCATCATCATCATCATCATCATCATCATCATCATACGTGAAGAATGAAGTATCTTCAGATTAAACTCTCATGAACACAAAATTCAACTTTACACATGTGTAGTTGAGATCAAAATGAAAGTTGATAATCTCGAGCTTTAGAAGTAAAAAGGTAAACCCTGTTATGACTCTGCTGTCCGCTCAAACAACTAGCAAAGAATATCAAGTATTTACATTTTAGCTGATTGTACAAATAGTTAATAACTTCTATAATAAATACATGTTGTGTTAATGAAGATTCAGGGTTGACCCTGAGTGTCCCATGTTTGACACTGGATCTCGCTCTGCTTCTAGGTCTGTGCTGTACTTCCTCCCTGATGGAGATCAGTAATGTATCACATGAATCATTAGTTCACACACAAGGGCAGCGATCATACACTTCTTGTAATGTATCTGAAATGACGCGACAGTCCGTCCTCCAAGCTCCGACAGATGAGCTCTTTCTTTAAAACTGATATTTCTGGATACTGAACACCACCACAAGGACGTACAGCATTGGGGTTAAGTGCTTGCTCAAGGGTATTTGAACCCCTGATGGTGAGATAGAGGTTGGGATCACTCAGATGTCCCAGCTTCTCATATTCCACTTTTAGTCCGAATATGAAAATCTCCTATATTTGATACGTGTCATGTGAGCAGAATATTCTGTTTGGATATTTAGAATTATGCCTTGAATAAAGACATGTTGGTTATGCCGATACTATTCAGGTGTTAGGAGCATTCTTTGGACATGTATATGGCAAATTAAACAAATAACGTTGTGCCTTTTAAGCCCCGGGAAGAGCAGCGGACTTTGAAACCAGTTTTCATAGTGGCCACGATGTGGGATTACAATTTCAGGGTCACGTGATGCCACAGATTATTTTTTTCCAATCAATTTACATTTTTTAAATCACTTCTCAGTATGAACACTTGAATAACCTTTATTTAAAGGTTCAATGTGTAAGATATGCCAGAGTTTAAACTTCAAACATTAAAAGAATGAGTGAAGAGGTCACAGTGTTGATGTCAAAGAATAATACAGCAGGAATATTGTCTCTTTCAGAATAAGAGCAAAACACTGAATATTTTGTGAATGTAAACACAGTGACTGTGAGACGCTCAGCATTTTGCCTTCAGTGTGTTACAGTGTTGGTGGCTGCTGTGATAAACACAGGGCGAGTCAAGGGCAGGCTGCTTTAGTGACTGTGAAGTAGAGTGAGTTAAGCTTCCCGGGATAAACAACAGAAAAACTGTAATTCATGTCACTTCGTGCACCATGAGCACGAGACTCTTTTTCTCTTTTCTCTTGTTGTTGCCCGTGGCGTGGCGTTGGGATACACATCGCTGCTAATCGCTGTTTGGGGCACAGGCCCAGCTCACTGGCCATGACACCCAGGCTGTGCTGAATCCTATCGTTCCCCTGCAGATCCTGTGGCCTCCTCTTCTCACAGCTACTGTTCTGTGTAGTTGTCATCCGCAGGGTCAACAAAGCTTTGTCGAGTGGGTATTACTAATCTTTGCAGCACTGTTTGATCGAGTTAGGTTTTTTTTACAGCTTTTGAATAGTCTAGCAGGTATGTTTGTTTTGGGAGTTGAACGCTGGGTTACTTGCTAGATTGAAAACTGCAGACACGCACTCAATACAGGGAGCTGTGGAAATATGACGGAGACAATCACCTCCGCCAAAATTGTTCTTTAGTTGTGATCGAAAGGGTCGGAAGTAATCAAACTGTGGAAATGTTTTCCTTTTCCTCCTCATCTCTCTTCTTGTCTCTACAACTCGACCACGACTGTGCCTGGTGTGATTAATGGTAGCCATTCAGTAGCTTGATCAACCACTTTAGTGGAGATTATTAATCAGATGCTTATTTAAATGTCACCGCCGAACAGCTGAGAGGAAATGAGACCATTGGGAAATTGAGTTTTTGTGTGTGCACTCTGCATGTTTGTGTCCTTTGGTTCCTGGATTATTGCCACACACTGATAAACACGAGCCTCATTCATGTGCTGTTTAACATACATTAGGCTCAGCAGCTAATACTGAGGCCATGTGGAGCTTAATGTTCAATTCCAAATGAGACGTAGTGTGTCTCATTAATAAAACATAATGTTGGGCCTGTATTAAGAAGAGCAGGACAATACTTCTGGGATTGTACAGTTACTAGAAATGTACATCTCCCGACTGCAACGCTCCGTTTCATTTGTGCCTGTGCTTTCTCTATAAAGGACATTTCCCATTACACAGCCACACCGAGCTAATCAGCGCCTACTCATCATTTGTTTCATAATTTTGAACTAGAACAAATTGGCAAGTCTGGCTGCAAAGCTGAAATACCGTTGCCGCACTGCTAGCATAATAAACATGTTTACAAAGCAATGTGATAAGCAAATTTAAGCTGGCATTTGCAAGCTGCTCGTTTTTAATTCTGGGGGTATTTTGCACATAACTTCTGTAAAAACTATCTCTGTGCACGTCTGCTGGCTTTGCTAGTAATGCTTGCATTCACAGGTGCATACCTGCCGCACATGTGTTGTTAGATGATGACAGTTATGGCCGCTATGAATATCGATTCCTCTCATCGACAGTTGTGAATGCACAGTGACGCACGCACGCTGTAGCATGTTCTTTTTGTTTGTTTGGGGCCGTAGAGACAAGAAAACACTCTGAAGTGTGCCGCTAATAAACCTGACCCGGGCTTTGAAGTGAGCATTTCTTTGTTGCAAAGGGTAAATACAGTAAGCCTCAGAAGATTATATTCTTAGTCAAGCTTTATGAAGAGAGAAGGCGTGTCTGTGTGTGTATGTGCTCTGAATTCAGCTCCGTCAGGCAAAAGCATTTGTACAATGCAGTGGAGAGAGGAGCTGCAGTGTGTACACAATGTCCACACATACAGTCTGCTGTAGTGAAATGTCTCTCACTTTGGTGTGTTATTATGGTATGTATTATTCATCGTAGCAACATCCAGCTATGCGTTCACTTTGTAATCAAATAGTGCACACGTGTGACTGAGCGGAGGCTTATAAATAACACGGTTAAATCACATGAAAGAGTACACACACTTTATATAGTTCATCAATCATTTATCAATCCATGCAATTGATTGAATCGATTCATCAAGGAGGGCATCAAAGGAGAGGGGGTGATTGATGACGGAGCGGATGCAACTCACCTGATTGAAATTCAGGAGCCGGATTCTAAAAAGGTCAAGGGTCCGAGAGAGAGGCATTTATAAGCACAGCAGCCTCTTAGTGGGACCTCCAGAACAGCCTTCATCAGAAGTGTGTGTGTATGTGTGTTTGTGCCTGTGACATGTCTCTTCCTCTGGAGGTTGCTCGGCCTTGTGATCGTGGTGGGTTCAGTGATGCCGAAGCCCAATAATAAATCTCTGACGCAACCAACACAGATGACCTGAAGGTCACCGTTTCATTAACTGTCTTTCACTTAGATTTTCTCATCCCTCCTTCCTGTCTGCGTCGCTGCTCGCTACACACACCTAAACATCCGTGGAGGGCAACATGGACAGACATGGGAAGGAGGCTTGTGTGTGTGGTACAAATACACTGAACAGTTGCATATTAATTTTCTTTCTGAGGGTTAGATGCAAAAATTGATACCACTCTCATCTGTATGTTGAATATAGTGCTGCAGCCAAAAGACCGTTAGCTTTGCTTAGCTTAGCATAAAGACTGGAAACAGAAACGTGCTCCGTCCAAAGGTAAAATCCACCTGCAAGCAACTCAAACAATAACACATTGTCTCATTGTATCCGTACAAAAAGAGAATAATGAAACTACAAAGCTGTGGTTTGGATATTTAATCGATGACGTAATGGCGTTAGACAGATTAAACAAACAGGAAGTGACGGATAAATCGGTGAGATTTAGAGATGCCATGACAGTCAGACTAGGGTTTTCCTTTGTTTCCAGTGCTAATGCTAAGATATGCTAACTGTCTACTTGCTCTACCTTCAAATTTACCGTACAGAAGATTTCCTAAAGTGTCGAACTGTTCCTTTTAAAGGGTTCACAGCTGATTGGTTTACTAAGGAAAGTCATTCTTTAAGCTAGAATGTCACCTTTCTTAATGGTTCAATATTGCATCTTAAATGTGAATATTTGATGTTTTTCTTGAGATTTTATAGTTTTGGACTGGGTTTTGGGAAACTGTGATCGGCATTTTTGATGAGTCACATTCATCAGAGTGACATTAATATCTGAATAAAGAACGAGGCTGCACAGCTTTGATTCACTTCTGTGGGAACTAATAGGCAATAGATGTTTTGCTCTTCGAAGACAAATAAAAGGTTGTTCACTACCAGTTGGTAACCCCAAGGCCAGAGGAGCCGTCTGTATTTTTAAATTGAACGGCACTCCCCATTCGGCTTTTTATAGATGGGATCATTTGAGCTTTAGTTGAAGGCAACAATTAATTGGGAGGGACTGGGAGTGAAAGCCTCGGGAGAAGCGAGACTCTCCTGACTGCTTTTGTGTTCACATGAATGTTTTACATAGTATTGAAAGCGCCAAGGAGAGAGTCTTTTCTGCAGCCTTGTTAGATTTGTTAAAGGCATTCAACGGGCTCACCTTCTTTTCACTGTAAGTGGAGCTTCACCTCTTCTGAATCTTCACTAGAGCACAGCTGAAATCGGGCCAAGAATCTCTCCTTTGATTATAGGTTTTATGCAGCAAGTGTCATCATCAAACACACTGAACGCTCTTTTTCAGCAGGCGTGCGGCGCTGCCAAGGCTCCTCGTGTCCGGAGTACACACACAGAAGCTCTGACTCATGTCTAGACAGAGAAATTAGGGCATACAGACAAAAAAATCGGTGACATTTAGGCAAGGTGTTCACGCTGTGCAATCAGACCTCATTTTCCACACTGGGCTCAGTCAGTGGTAGCCATGTCTTGATTTGGCAAGGAACAATCAGATTTAATGTGAAGCCTCTCTTGTGTTTCCTATATTTCCGCAGGCTCTGTCCTCAAATGAATGCAGCCCAGAGCTCGCAGGTCGCAGCGTATCTTTGAAGGCACAACTGCTCCGTAACTAGGCTGGAGTAAAATGAAATCAGCAGGAATGCTTTATTAATTTATTTCAAAGCTGTATGTCATAGTCTAAGAACGATTATCCTGTGTTTACTTTAATAGTTTTAATTATGATTTCATGGTATCGTGTTGAAAACTGAGGCTCATGACAATTAAACCATTTATTTTGTCTTTGTAAACAGTTTAAAACAGTTTTGATTAAAATTCACCTTAATTTCAAAGAGATTTCAAAGCTTTAGAAGCTGATGTACCTGACAATCTGCCAGAGCAGAGGTCCCTTCACAGCGCGCACACAGAAATGATGACGTGAGAGAACAGTAGAGATTGTTCAAGAGTCGATTTCTGTCTCGTGTGAAGTCATCTGAGGAGTGATATTGAATCTGTGGGGATCAGAGACGAGACTGTGATGTTTCACTAGCAAGACTAGGTAACTCACCTCGGCGAGGCCGGGCCTGTTGATGTAATTTATTGCAACATTATACAGGAATAAAAAGTGTTTAAAACCTTTTCACTTCAAGCTGACTTTCAAAACTTTACCAGACACTTCCCTTTTTCTTATTTAGCTGACAAAATGTTTGGCCTCAGCTTTGATGAAGTTTCATATTTTATATATTCTCAGCGTCTTAAAGTTTGGTTAAGGATTAGATTCGTAGTCCCCAACGGTCATCTAAAATGTTCTGAAACCTTTCTTTCGGATATTTCTAATGTTGTTCTCTTCCATTTATCTCTGTTAAGCTTCAGTTCTGTTTTTGTTCTTACACTGCAAAAGGGAACAAAGATAAGACTTAAACTTATTTGGGGAGCTCAGGGGAGTTTTTACTCATATCCAAAAAACATTATCGCTGGCGTGTTGTTGTTGAGACGTACGGTGTGATCAGTAATGTGAGGCGATAGTGACAGGGACCTTATTGCTATTTACCTTTACTTTACTGTTATTCCCACAGAAAACAACAAACCAAAGCTTTTCACAGATACTTTGTCTAAGAAAATGTATCTGGTCTTATTACACTAATTAAACCAAATTCCTGTCAAAGTTGCTGTAAAATACAGCTGAATATTCTGCTGATTAGCATGTTGAATAAAACCCCATGAGAACATCCACTGCACAAGAGTTTGACCTCGATCCTCTAAATTTGCTTGCAAAGTCTTAATTGCCAGTAAATTTAGTTGATTCCAGATTTTGACTCTAATGGGGGTATTTTACATAAGTGGGGATACTGTGGTGAGCTCATTCTCATCATTTGGTTAGCATAACACTCATTTAGAGTTTTCTGGGTCAAAATGAGTTTTTCAGTTACATAATACACTGTAACTCCACAGACTTTACATATGGCTGGAATAAGCTTTTTCACACACCTTTATTTACTGTAATGAAAGTAATAAATATAGGGTTTGATTACTCCTTTTAATGCATAGAGTACATATGCAATGTGTCACATTTTAGCCATGCTAGCATCACAATTTACAGCTATCAGAGGGGACGGACATGATATACGATGCAGATTAATGCCTCCCTCATGATCTTCTGTCTTTTAGTCTAGTGCCATTATCAGGATTAAATGTAACCTTATGTGTTCTTTAGCATGCTGATGTTACTGTTTTAAGGTTATATTAAGCTGCATGATTACGTTCTCCCGACACCTCACACGCGGACATCTTTAAACTGCGTCCCCTGACTTATCTCCTTTGCTCCCGTCATATTTACTACAGTCACTAGAGAGCGTAAATAAAATATTAGTCGTAATATGCTGCTTGTACAAACACACTATGAAGTCGTGTCTTGGTAAAGTACAGGCTTGACTGCAAACAAGAGAGTGTAGCAAAGCCAAAATAAATGTAGGATTGAGGGCAGCGATTTGTAGTTTTCTCTGCAGGAAGTTCCTCTGCACATTTCTGCAACTGGTTGATTTAGCCTCTGTGAAGATTTTGTAATCATGTATTAAAAATGAATGCCCACCCCCCCCCCCCCCCCAAAAATCTTCTGCTCTCCTCATATGGACTTTTCAGACATCCCCCCCTCCCCAACCCCCCCCCCCCCCCTCTCTCCCCATCTTCTCTCTTCCAGCTCTGCGTCTTCATCCTCTCCCTCCTCTCCTCTCCTCTCTCGATGGAGAGAGGGATAGGGACTAAGAGCCAGAGGAGAGAGGGAGCTAGATATCGAATAACGAGAGTCTCTGGGAGATATATCTCATATAGAGTAGGAGAGAGAAAAGAGAGAGAGAGAGAAATGCTAGAGAGGAGTCGATCTCTCATCTCTCGTGTATGGGATCTCTTCCCTCTCCTCTAGTCTCTCTCTCTCTCTGTCTCTGTTGTCGGTGTTCTCTCTCTCTGTCTCTGTCTCTCCCTCTATCTCTCCCTCTCTGTCTCTCTCTCCCTCTATCTCTCTCTCTCTGTCTCTCTCCCTCTCCCTCTCTGTCTCTCTTGTCTCTCTCTGTCTCTCTCTCCCTCTCTGGTCTGTCTCTCTTTTCGCCCCGAGATGGGAGGGGTCTCTGATTCTCGAGGGGGAGAGGGAAGAAAGAGAGAGAGAAAGCGCGGGAGGAGAGAGACAGAGGAGGGAGCGTAATCACTGATTAGCTAGCATATTATCGATCTCTCTAGAGAGTCTCAGATATAGGTCTCTCTCTCTCTCTCTCTCTGTCTCTTTGTTCTCTCCTTCTCCCTCTCTGTCTCTCTTGTCTCTTGTCTCTCTCTCCTCTCTCTGCTGTCTCTCTCTCTGTCTCTGTCTTCTGTCTCTCTCTCTGTCTTCTGTCTCTCCCTCTATCTCTCCCTCTCTGTCTCTCTCTCCCTCTATCTCTCTCTCTCTGTCTCTGTCTCTCTCCCTCTCCCTCTCTGTCTCTCTGTCTCTCTGTCTCTCTCTCCCTCTCTGTCTGTCTCTCTCTCTGTCTCTGTCTCCTGTCTCTCTCTCCCTCTATCTCTCTCTCTCTCCCTCTGTCTCTCTCCCTCTCCCTCTCTCTGTCTCTCTGTCTCTGTCTCTCTCTCTCTCTCTCTCCCTTTCTGTCTTTGTCTCACATGTTTTCACATTCACTTTTTTACCTCAATAAATCCTGTTTATACTGCGGTTCCTCCAGTTATATGTTGTATTATTTGTGTTCTAGTTGTTTAAAGTGTGTGTGTATGTCTGGTATTTGTTTGCCTACATGTGTTAGCTTAAACCGCATTTTTTATGCATATGTGTGTGTTTCAGCCTGTCAGTATGACATGGTTGGTCCAGAAGGAATCGTTGAGTCCCATCAGATCACCAGAGACGGGAAGGCTGGCGCCACCGAGGCCGTCGACTGTAAATGGTACATCCGAGCTCCGCCGCGCTCCAAGGTTAGTGACGCTAAGCTACGCTCCCATCCAACTGTGAATTAGATTTAGTGCCGAATCTTGAAATGTCACACAGGATAAAATGGAAATTAAATTGTGTTCCCATCAGCCGGGCTGATGACAGCAGACAGCAGACGACAAATCATGAAAAATAGATGCTGCATGACTGTTATACTTTATGTCTTTGAGAAACTTCCAGCTATTTTTGCCTATTAATTTGATGTTTCCACTCATGCAGGGGGATCAGGGGTTGCATCAGGAAGCTTTGATATTGCATGTGGGCTTGTGTGCAGCTGTCAGCAGTATCCCAATGTGAGTGTTCGTAGCTGCAGGGGGAATTGTTCCTTTGCTAGGGTCAGACCGATAGGCCGAAGGGTTTACTTGGGGTCAGGCCCATTTTTTTTAATCAGCAAGCTGTTGCCAAGAGGAATAGAGGGATGGAAGGAGAAAGAGAGGGAGATGAGTGAGGTAGGCCGGACAGACAGAGAGATAGATGGAGCTTTAGCGTTGATGAAATAGGGTTGCCATGCAGTTTGACCCCGAGGCCTCCTACAGCCTGTATTTGTTTTCCCTGCCAGTGTTGTCCACGGCGCCCTGCATGCATATACAAATACACACACACATACACACACACACACACACACACACCTTTACTACACCCCCTTACATACACCAGACATGCTTCCTTATCTAGCAGGTAGGTAGCTGTGATGCATTAATGCTATGCGATTAAAAGTTTCCCCGGGGTCGAGCAGCAGTGCAGGAAAAGGCCACATTTTAAAAACACTATAACTTCTCATATGAATCTATATGGCTCGATCATATACGCAGGCACACAGTCCCGGTGCAGGACTGCAGTAAATCTACTCCTAAAATAGTGTTGGCCCTTTGCAGGGATTTACTAAGATAAAGTCAATATTTTACTCTTTTATGGTCAAATTAATCACTATAAACGGATGATTTATATAACCACTTTATTTTATTTTTCTTTATTTGTTATTCACTTTACCATTGAATTGACATTTTTATATTAATTATATAAATGTATGGCAATGAAACGGACAGCTTCGCTATTTACTGAATTGTATTGACTGTTTTTCAAATGACTGTAGAAATTAAATGACTGTACCATGCATAATTCAAATATACCATCATGCAGGACTGTATATGAAACATGCCTTTCCACTGTACTGTATTTGTTAATGGTGACGTAAAATACACCTGCAAGTTATGTTATCAGAATGTTCAAGAAGCTTGTTTATATTAGACATTTAGAAAAACCTCCCATAACCATAACAAAGGTTATTGCAAGAAATGCAGTCAACACATTTACAACAGCGACTTCCTACAGAGGATTGTATTGGAGGGGTTCAGTTCTCAGAGTGTGTGCATCCTCTCACGACTCCCAGGAGCGAGATAAGAAGTCTGCGATGTCAGCTTAACCGTGTCACTGTTTGTTTCACTAATTCAGTGCTTGTTAATGTTACAAGATGTTATCCTCAGCCTCCACGCAGATCTCTTTAAAGTCACACAGTCCACATTAGAGAAGCTGCTAAACTTTCCATCCCTGTGATTTAGTTCACAGAACTTTTTCATGCAGGTTCTTCACACTGCGCTGCAGCCTCTGGTGCTGCACACACACCGACTTGATATGCCTGGCTGATAATATTGGTGCGACTGTGATTCATGGCCGCAGCAATTTCTGAGCTCTTATCTGACATATTCTTCGGGTCGCAAATTTCCAGCTACCGCCCTTGTTTCCCTTCAGAAACGTCCTTCGGAATCCGCTACTTTCAGCCCTCAAGGCCACAGGAACTATAAAACTGCGTCATCCACGTAGAGCCATTCTCTTTACCATCAGCACTCATGTGGAGCCATCCAATAAATGTAACTTTGAAACAGGGATAGGAAGGATAGGAGGGACCCCGGCCCCGGCTCAATGTTACGGTCGATGCAAAAAAGCAGCATTGATTCCTCACTCCTTGTAAGTGGAGTGCACAAGTCAGCCTGTACATCACGGCAACAGCACCAAAAAGGACCATAAGTCAATTTAGCATGCGTGTGTGCCTGTGTGTGTGTGTGTGCGTGTGTGTGTGTGCGTGTGTGTGTGTGTGTGTGTGCGTGTGTGAGGCTAAGGCTGTGAATGTGCATGAAAGAGCGACAGGGTGATGGAGCCTGGCAGTATGATGTATTTTCTTGATCTGAATCAGTGTCATATTTTGCCCTGCAGGTTTGTCTCACAAGGCAAGTCACGGGCCAAAGGCTGACAGTCATTGGCACTGATGGACAAGGCAGCAAATACAACTTTTAGCACAGATCTATCTTCAGTCACACACACAGTCCCGCAGCTCTCACATCCACCAGCGCGGTTCACGCTCAATTACGCATGAGGTATATACAACTTACTGTACTCTCTTTTGAAAACCCACCCATGCTGCTGCAGTGAGGGATGCGCCACATCGCTGTATGTGTGCTGCGTGCTTTCATTACTCTGTGCTGTTACAGTACTGCACTTCACCCAGTGTGCCAGAAACAGCAGAGAGATAATGACATCCTATACCGGAGGCTCTAATTAGACTGCACCGGAGCGCTCCAGAGAGAAGGCAGGAGAGGGGGACAGAAGAGGAGGAAAAATGGGAAAGAAGGGGATAAAGGAAAGATATACCTAATAATGCATTTTATCAAAGATCTAAATGTATCGGGAGGAGGTTTAAGCGTCTGATGGCAGAGAGAGAGTGGCGTAGAAAGGAGACACTGACTGAAGAATATACCTGCAAGTAAGCAATAATGACCATGTGTTGTTGCCAGAAGTGACAGCACTGCACCAATTTGAATGCCATAATGTGATTGCTTTACTCCACCAAGTGTCATTTGAATTTCCTCCTCTCCATAGATTTCACAGAAACTACCAACAAATTAATTCGCTTTAACGGTTATTTATTATAGTGAGGTAAAACATGCAGTTAAAGGCCGTGTCACACAATATCACCTTTAACTCACAAATAACAACTCATCTCCTGAGTTCTGTGTTTGCATCATTTCTTCTTCTTCTGGTGTTTCTGTTTGGGCAGCTGTCTGAGTTCAGCTGACAGCTGTTAGTTGCAGATGAATATTTTCAGTTGCCTCATTTTGACTCATAACAGTTGCTGCATTTTTCTTGTAATTTGTGTCTCGTCTGTTTTACACTGTCTGGATTTCTCCTGCACTGTCTGACACCTTCTGCGTCTTTTCATGAAGATTATGGCCGCACAATATGGACATTCATGGTGACTGTAATGAACAGCGTGTGCGCTGTTACAGGCACCTTTTTAGGAAGCGGTGAGAACATATTCTTCCTCAGTCAGTGATGGATTCTGCGTCATTATTGGGCGCTGCAGAATCAATGAGGAGGCAGCCTATTTTCCTGCAGAAGAGCAATCTCTCGCCTTACAAATTGGTGATTGTATCTATCTGATCCATTGCCGTCATTTGGCTTTGTGATGCCGGCTGCAGTCAGATTTTTCTTCATTATCGGCCAGTTAGAAGAGTTTGGCCATAAGAGATGTAGGAAAACAGCTTTTATTACAGCACGGAGCAGCTCGCTCACATGAAAAAGGCCTTTCTTGATGGTGTTTCCAGCCAAATGTAGTAACTAGCATCGATCAGATGTAACTTTAGTGAATGCAAAGGTTGAGCAAAGATATCACAAGCGTGAAAAACTGCAGTTACTGTTTGTTCATGCTTGAACTCTGCACGATGGAACAATTGCAGTATGTGGAACAAATGTCATAAAAACTACATTTCTGATCCAAGGCCATAATGCTTTGTTCTCCTACAACATAAAAGGTTTACTGTATGCGGCAGCATTGTAAAGGCTGTGTTGTTTTTATCACTGTGTGGGCCCCTCTGCCAAAAAACAATAATTGAAAACACTTTTTGTTTCTTTGTTCTTTCAAATTTCGCCTGCAACTATCAGCACTTTCAATGCTAGCCATGTCCTGAAGCTGCTTTTCCTTCTGTCCTGCACTCGTGTCTCAGGTTTCACATGTATCGATACAGCAGAACCTCTCTGGTGCTTATCCTCCAGGTAAAGTGAAGTTTCAGTGAGATAGTACACAGTTTACTTTGACTGCTGCATTAACTGCATTCTTTGTGCTGTGGGTGAAAACCTTCACTTGTAGTTTGTCTGCTCGTCGCTGACGATAGAACGACTGAGTGAACTAATTAACATGCTTATAGGTACTTTTTTCCCATTACTGGCCACTTGAGCTTTGCCTGTAACCTTAACAATAACCCATAAAGTCAGACTTCTTTGGCAATGTGCCGCATGGAATGGAGCCATTTTTTAACATCATCCAGCCATAAAAACGACTTTGTTCTTGACTTATTCGTAGTCTAAGTGATTGCTGACGGTTTCTTCACCAAAGTCCTTCATATTTAGAAAAACAAGCAGCATTTCTTTATGTAAGAAATCAGATCTGTGACCTAATCCTTCACAGTGTCCATCCACCACATTTTATATCTACCATCTCAATATTTGGATCATGTGCTGGATGGAGCATCGAAACAGCAGTGAAGCCTTCAGAGCCTCTTCCATCTTCAGCTGTCCTGCCGGGATCAGGACTTTAATATCAATACCAATTCATTTCAGTAAAGGCACAAACTCCCCATGCGTGGTTCATCTTTACATGCGTAGCTCTATTTCCTTCCAGTTTACAGCCTGGAAGACAAAAGAAAGTCCTAACTCTTGTGACGAAACAGTGGAAGATTATGACAAATCTGGAAGTTGAAGATTATTGACACCAATATAAAGTCGCGCCCTCCCCCCCTCCACCGATCCATTTCCCTTGTCATGTTGTTGAAGCTGCAGGGTCCATTATCCCGCTCCATCTGCAGCTTTGTGCATTTGAAGCATCACATTTCGCTGTCACAATTCGGGAGCGGCCCACTCATTAACCGCCATAATGATGGCGAGGGCTGTGAGCAGCCGACCAGAACCATGGCTGTGATTGGCCGATCTCCGGCTGATGAATGAGTGACAGACAATGATGCGGACGCAATAAGGAAGACTTAGTTTCACCTACGATTGCTGTTGTTGAGCGTCAAGGTGGAAAACAAAGTGGATACTTCACCACATATGGTGAAAACATGTGGAAATGAGCTGTAACTTTTTGTCCCTTGAAAAATGTAACAGGTTTTGGGTTTTGTGTAAAGCTTTATCTCAGCAGATCTGAATAATGAGTGTAAAGCTAATGGACTATCTGTCTCTGAGTCTCATTTGATACGAGTGTGTAATGACTTTGTACAAGCTGCAGTCTGTCAGTCTTATTTCATTACAGAGCTGCTACATCAGGCACCGGGATAATGAGGAAGATGCAAAGGCCATAAAAGAAGGAGCTGAAACCTTTTCTCCATCCACATGTCTTTAAATGTCCTCTGCTTGTCTCTTTGTGTTTTCTCTCATTGCACAGATCTACCTGCGTTTTCTCGACTATGAGATGGCCAATTCCAATGAATGCAAGCGCAACTTTGTGGCCGTGTATGATGGTGGCAGGTGATGCTTTTACTTATTGCTCCTGAATGTAGCTTCTTTATCTTGAGATAACAACTTCAATTAGTTATTTCTTGTGAAGACTTAAATATTTTGTGTCAAGACAATAAATTAATAGTTTTGACATGATGTGATGATGATGATGATGATAGCCAATTCCTCCTTTATATTGGGGTCAATAAGGACATCAGAGCAACTTTTAAAAGTGAGGCACAAGGGTTAAAAGAAAATACGTTTATTTGTTCCCTTGCTGAGAGTTAAATGAAAATATTGATGCCACTGTGAGCCGCGTGCTGGCAGCAGCTTCATCTCCGGCAGACTGATACAAGAGGGGGGGTCGATCCTTTCATCAATAAAACAAGTGTATTTTCCAAAAATATCAAACTATTCCTTTAACAAGAACAGCCAGACACATATTTTATAGGCAACCTCACTTGCAAGACTTTTTATATCTCAAGATAAGAAGATCACGATCAAAGAAAACTGCGGAGAGATATTTGATATTTTCAGATAAGGGTGTAATTGAATCATTAACTACAATATGCTTAAAAACAAATATGAGCTCCCAAACAATCTAAAGTGTTATCTG